>NW_022704533.1:0-1029 GCF_011630105.1 Anneissia japonica | reverse complement strand
AAATATTGAATCCCAACACGATGGCGTGTATTTCAATACTTGGAGTATGTATTATACTTTCTTATAAAATTACTGTCGCAACATTATGAGTCCGCATCAAATAAATTCATTTTATAATGGTAAGCGTATTTTCAAAGGAAGCCATGACAGCATACCCATTTTTCCATAGTTTTTATCGGCTCACACACTTCTAGCCTAGGCCTTATCATTAAATCTACTGGCGGCATGCTAAATTGTACAGCCATTACATTATGCATATATTTATCGTTTTTCTTCACTCTCTGACTTTCAGTGTCTTCTTCATCTAGGTCTACAATATTTCTTTACCTACCAAAGTACTTACTTCCTAGCCTACCTAGCTAGAGGCCTACCTAACTGGGGCCTAGGTGATAAAAGAGTGTGCTCTTCTTTTCTCATTTTCCTCAACTGCAGCAGCACTCGTCTTGCAATGTCGAACATTGACAAGACCTATTTAATTAGTCTTTTGGTGCTTTTGCTATTGGCTTCATCAAGAAGTATAAGCCTAGGCTAGTCCTTCTTCATCCAGGAACACCTCCATAATTATTGTTTATCGTCCACTCGCTAAACCGTGGCATGGTCATACAGGTCGCAGTCTCCTCTACCATCAGTGCGATGGTGGGGCCTAGAGTTTGCAACACGCGACAGGTCAAAAAAGTTTTTTCAAGGGAATAGTACATTTTCAGGGGAATAGAACTTTCTACTGCCTGCTTCTTAACTAAATCAGATGCCTAGAATCCATGTATGAGGTATGTAATATTTTATGCGAATACAATAATAGTAACAATACAAAGAACTTGTCTAAAATCATCCTAATCCCATACATTAGGGAACATAAAAAAATTTATTAGATTATCACTTTTTTTTTTTTTTTTAAAGTGATGGGTTTTTTTTTTTATTTAATTGAAGTTGGGTTTTTTTTTTTTTTTTTTTTGGACAATAGAACATTTTTTTTTTTTAAATATAGATAAGGGAGGGACTGTTTTTATTTGGCAAGAACATTGTAAATAT
>NW_022704532.1:0-989 GCF_011630105.1 Anneissia japonica | reverse complement strand
TCGAAAGTGTGTATTATGATAGAGGTATGTGAAATCCTTATGCGCTGTAAATAAGAGTATATTATTATTTTTATTATTACCGTCGCCATCATCATCATTATCATTATCCTCATCATCATCATCATCCTCATGTAATAGGAATACCTGTCACTTGTCAATTAAACGAACGAATCGATGCCTCTAGCTTACGTTTAATTTACTTTGACGTAATTATCAGATATACCTAATCAGGTAACATTAAGTATAATAGAATTTGTGAGCCCGTGTTTGTCTATGATTTTTGAAAAATTCTTTACATTCTGTAGGACCTAATTGGTTAAATATGCTACCGTTGAAATAATTTACGTCTACACTCACTCGCTGACGTAATCTTTCATATACGCTATATCCTTACATTCAGTCAATTTAAATGCTCAAATCAGTTGTATTACTTTACGATCGCAGTTACTGCTTAGACACATATTGCAAAATATTATTATATCATTGTTAATTATATTATATTTTTTTTCTAACATAATATATATATATGAATATATATGAATATATATATATATATATATATATATATATTTATATATACATAAGTATATTATCGTTCTTTTTTTCTGAACTCATTTTGATTATATAATCTTTTTCATATGGGCCTATATTTCTTAGGTATAAATATATTACACTTAGTTTGTGTATTTTCTTCTCTGCATGACTTGACCTCGGCTGCCATACTTATCTGAATATTTTCTATTTGTTTTTAATTTATAGTTACTTATACTTATATTAAGTACGGTATACTAAAAATACTTATCCATACTTAATATTATTATTATTTTTATTATTATTTTTATTATTATTTTATTATTATTATTATTATTGTTATTATTATTATTTATAATTATTATTATCACTATTTTTATTATTATTATTATCTTATTATTATTATTATAGTTTTATTATTATAGTTTTATTATTATTTCATTATTATTACTATTATT
>NW_022704531.1:0-2136 GCF_011630105.1 Anneissia japonica | reverse complement strand
GTTTACGTACGAATAATATCATCAACTACAAAGGAGAACACTTTGGATATGTATTTTACCAATAGTAATCTCGGTCCCCGTTTGTGTGGTCAGCCTGTCTTCTGGTGGACCAATGGTTTGAACAGAAGGTGGTGTCAGTGGATTTATTGTAGAACCGTCACATGTACGCCCATCTTGCATTAGGAAAGAGTTTGTGGGACAGAGACAGGAATATTTAGCCGAATTATCGCTCACATCAGGGGCAGCTACACACAGATCAGAGCATCCACCGTTATGATCTTCACAATGGTTAATAATTCCTAAAGTAAAAAAGAGAGGGGCACAGTGTTAACTGCATTATTGAAAAAAATCACAAAACATGAATAACTTGGAATAAAGTCTTACCGTTAATTTGTTTTTGAGGATGATATATTTGGATGCCTGTAGGTCGAGAAAGGTTATCAACTAAAATGGTATGGTTTCCATTGAATTTGTTAGCTTTAATGATACTCCTTATCTGCCAATCTGTGATGTAGACATAATCTTCGAAAACAGTGATGCCGAACGGATGAGGCAATATTGAATTTGATTGGAGGATGGTTCGTCTACCCTGGCCGTTGTAGTCGATGCTACTTAGGCTGTGTTGAGTACGACCATCAACCCAAAAAAGGAGATCACTAATCAGATCAGTGGTCAGACCATTTGGCCAATATATATCAGTGTCCACGAGGGTCAGTCTTTGCATTCCGTTCATTCCTGCGCGTTCAATCTTGGCAGCTCGACCCCAATCAGACCAGAACATGTACCTGTAGAAAAACAGAAAATAGTATTAAAAAAAAAACAAGAATTACTGTTAAAAAGAACTTTGCAACGTTTTAAAATGTAATATAATAACTAGTTATTAGAAATGTAAATACCAGCAGTGGCGGATCCAGGGGGTTTAGACGAACCCCCCTCTGTGAAGAAACGAAACAAAATACTACTGGGTCCTGGCCTACAAAAAGCATGCTAACCTACCTAGGCATATGTTGGCAAATCAGACAAACTAGGCTTAGCCCAACTAGTCTTCAATTAAATAAATTATACACTATATTTGGTCGATGTCGTAGTAATTTATGTACGAAAGTGCGTTCTTCAGGCCTATCGTTTCATCGATCCATGGAAGAAAAACTATTCAATTTTGTTGGAATATAATAATATAATGCCTATATCTTTGATTTTTTTTGTCTATGTATAGGCCTAAAGAATGAGATAAAAATTACTTCACCTTTTTTCAAAAGGGGAAACCTTGAATTTTGAAGAACTTAAAGGTCATTAAAAGACTCCTCAGAAGTCAGGAAAGCTCATTTCCGGCCATCTAGGAATCAAAATCTTCCCGGGGAGGACCCTGGACCCCCCCATTCATTTTGGGTTTTTTTGGAAACATTTTGAACCCCCCTCTTTCAAATGTTGGATCTGCCCCTGACCAGATAATATAAATACAATCTTACCCAATTCTTGGGTCAATAGTAATAGCTCTTGGCTCCTCTAAATTATCAGAAATGAGAATAGTACGTTTGCTTGGATCCTCAAGACTTGCAACTTCAATTCGGTTGGTTCCTGTATCAGTCCAGTACATGTTGCGGTAGACCCAGTCAATGCATAGCCCATCTGGTATGTTAGCCCCAGTTATGACGACTTCTGGCGAACTAGTGCCATTTATATTAGTGCGGTAAATCTCCTCTAGAACAACGTCTGACCAGTAGACCTGCATTTCCTTGAAGTCGTAGTCTACGGCTACGGCGTTTGTCTGACCATATGCGATCGTTCGATATTCATTCTTAAGTGGGTCATACCCTCGGACAGTGAAACGGTCTGCAAAAATGATTAGTGGGTCTGGTCCAATAGCTCGGCAGTATGTGTGGTTTATAAGAGTGTAGCCTTCCTGACAATAGCAATCATAGCCACCGTCATGATGGCTAATGCATCCCTGGCTGCACAATTTCGGACTTGTCTGTTTACAAACATCAGAATCTTGAAAAAAAAAATAGCAAAATTTTCTTTATTTTAATAATATTGTTAACTTTATAAAAGGCAATTTTAATTGTTGTGTTCTATTATAAGTCTCTAAGAAGTCAGCTTGGAAGGCAGTGGTGGCGCCAGAGGGGGGTGCGGGGC
>NW_022704530.1:0-612 GCF_011630105.1 Anneissia japonica | reverse complement strand
TAAGAGATTTTTTTTATATTACTTCATAATTGGAAAAGGCAATTACATTTTTTAAGTTTGTCGTCAAGCGAATTCCAAAGTTTAACTCTGACTGTTACGATAAATTGCAATTTTTAGTTCTTATTATATTAAACTTAAAATCATTTCTTTGCCTACTACTATAAGTATCTGTCCTGATACGAATGTGAAAAGCATATGCGAGGTAAATGGCATTAAGCATGATACGCTTTATCATAACTGTAATTGTCATTATAGGCCTACATAATATAACACTGGTTCATTATAATCAATGTTATTAATGATATCATAGCCCCAATGATCAGCTCCGACTGGATGGATTGTTGAAATAAACTCATTACTGTCCCATACGTTTAATTGTTACTATTGGTAAACTTTATCATTGTACTTCAGTATTGTATCCCGTACTTCGCTAATTAGAAGGTACCGGTACTGTATTACAGGAGAAATGAAGGATGGTAAGCTATATTTGGACGTGAAGTTCCAATAGGTTTACGGTTTTAAAATATTTTATATGGTACAATTAAAAGTGTTTATCTTGGATTTTTTTCAATTTGATGGTACGGTTGAAATCGTGTGGTTTTTTTTTTTTTT
>NW_022704529.1:0-736 GCF_011630105.1 Anneissia japonica | reverse complement strand
AAAACCCGATATGTAATAATGGAAATTATTAATTATTTGGGCGTATTTTTTTTTTTTTTTTTTTTGCTTCCGACATTTTAAATGGGGGGCGGGGGCACCGTTTCCTAGATACAAATAAAACAAATAATGCAGTGGGTTGTGGTTGACAGATTTAGACCTGCCTCTATCTCTAAATGTCTACTTTTGTTCATACAATGGATTTCAATTTCTTTCAGGTGGATATCGTGAGATTGGAACTGCAGACGGACAGCAGTGGGCCCCAGCTCTTGCAAAGAGTGACAACTCGGTGTTTCTGATCTCAAATTACAAGGTATGTTCGGCTCCTCTATCTTTTTTCATGAATTATTACTCCTTTACATACACCATTCATAAAAATAAGACATGAATTCATTTTTGCGCACAGTGATTAGAGGATACTGATAATAATAATAATAATAATATCAATAATTATTCTGACGGGAACAATGTAACGTTATAATAATGATGTAATTCTTGTATTTTATTTTAACCTGAAAGGTTGAAGATGAATCGGATCCAAGGAGGAAGGACTTTGAAGATGACTGGATGAAAGCATCTGGAGCCCAGTTCATAATTGAAAATGCGCCAAAGTCTCTAGGCCTAGGCAGCATCGGGATTTACCGGCGCTTTACTATGCGCAAAAATTTTGCGTACGTCCTCCGTGCCGAACTTACAGGTGTGGGGTCAGATCTTACTGAAGCGTGGGACTTTGTTGGAA
>NW_022704528.1:0-564 GCF_011630105.1 Anneissia japonica | reverse complement strand
AAAAAAAGAATTAAAATACAAGGAATACATCAAGATTTATCATTCTTTTATATTAAATCTTTATTTAATCAATTGCACAATTAACAACAATATTTACATGGAAACTATTTACACAAATGTAGGCAGAAAAGTATTTAAATAATGTAAGAAATTAATTACCGTACAAAGTAAAACATTACAAAGCTCTAATTTCTACATAATTATTCTTTTAAAAAACCAAAATACTTTTGATTATCTATTTCAGCTTATCTAATATTGCTATCCGTACAGAATAAACTATTCAACTTTTATCAACCAACTATAATTATAACTATAATTATTTATATAGTTTGATTATATTTAATATAATATTAAAAAAGGTATTCAAAAGTTAAAAATATTAGGCTATCTTACAGATATGAAGCAATTGATAAAAATCAAAACTTAATCTGAATGGAACAAGAACTACAACGTCCATAAGAATATAAAGGTTTTCAACAAAGAATCAAGAGTTTTCAGGGGAGATATATACTCTTTACTGGATAAATTGACAATATTAACACACAAACATTGCAGGGAATATAA
>NW_022704527.1:0-723 GCF_011630105.1 Anneissia japonica | reverse complement strand
AACTCGGCGAGATAAGCACTTTTCTGCAAAAAGTGACAATGTTAAAAAGTTGGGTCAAAATGTAAATTTTTTTTGTTAGGCACGGTGTGATAGCCTGAAACAAACACTATTCCATTGAAAGTTTGAAGTTTTCCGGAAAAGTACTCGAAATATGGCGGAAAGTCAAAAATTTGCACTAAGTGCTCAACTCGGCGAGATAAGCACTTTTGTGCAAAAAGTGACAATGTTAAAAAGTTGAGTCAAAATGTAATTTTTTTGTTAGGCAAAGTGTGATAGCCTGAAAAAAAAACACTATTCCATTGAAAGTTTGAAGTTTTACGGAAAAGTACTCGAAATATGGCGGAAAGTCAAAAATTTGCACTAGTGTTCAACTCGGTGAGATAAGCACTTTTGTGAAAATATTGACAATGTTAAAATGTTGAGTCAAAATGTAATTTTTTTTTGTTAGGCACGGTGAGATAGCCTGAAACAAACACTATTCCATTGAAAGTTTGAAGTTTTTCGGAAAAGTACACGAAATATGGCGGAAGTCAAAAATTTGCACTAAGTGCTCAACTCGGTGAGATAAGCACTTTTGTGCAAAAACTGACAATGTTAAAAAGTTGAGTCAAAAATGTAATTTTTTTTTTGTTAGGTTAGGGTTAGGGTTAGTGTTAGTGTTAGGGTTAGAGTTAGGGTTAGGGTTAGGGTTAGGGTTGGGGTTAGGGTTAGGGTTATGGTTAG
>NW_022704526.1:0-9141 GCF_011630105.1 Anneissia japonica | reverse complement strand
GATTATAATGGAAAATGATTATGATGATGTGGAATGATAATAGGGTTGATGGCGATGGAGGATGAAGATGATCAAAACTGTGATCGATAATGATTATGATGGTTTATAATGATGGAAGGTTATGTTAATGATAATTGGGATAGCAAAGGACGTGAACGATAAATTATGGCAATGTTAATGTTAATGTGATCGATAATGATTATGATGGTTTATAATGATGGAAGGTTATGTTAATGATAATTGGGATAGCAAAGGACGTGAACGATAATTATGGCAATGTTAATAATGTTACAGCAAATGAACATCTTGTAGGTGTCAATTTATTTACAATACAAACATATATATAGACCTATATATCTAAGCACATGCTCGAAATGTCTCGTTAAAAGGCATGAGTGAAGTATTATACAGATATTGCCTGCTTAGAGGTGTAATATAACATTTGATATCCCCGAGGGAATTATATTTTTTTCGAGGGAATATATTTTCCCGAAGCGCGTAACGCTGAGGGAAAATATAGTCCTGAGAAAAAATATAATTCCCAAGGGGATATCAAATGTTATTATTACACCGATAGAAAAGGCGATATCTGTTATATTACATAGCCAAAAATAGATGCAAATAATTAACTGAACACATTACTTAATTAAAATATTAAGAACTTTTATTTAACTTTTACACAATATCTGTTATATATTACATAGCCTATGTAGAGTGATTCTGGTTTTAAACTGCTCAGAATTAAGTGCCATGTTTATGTTAAATATAATAGAAGGAAATGACCAAAAACAATTATCATAACCTGTAACTCATCATATCTGTAAAAATTAAATTTTCTCAGCAACCATTTAAATGTTTGATTCATAATATCTCATTTAGTCTGGACAAAAATACTAGGCAAAATATTTATCAGTACTAAATTCAAACAAGGCTAACAATTTTCAACAGATAAACGGCTAGCATAGTTACTTTATACCTTGGCTGTTTAAGAATTACTGTATAAAATACCATTTAATATTTTCTTATATTACATAGCCAAAATACGAGTACGTGATTGGTCGAAATTGCATCACGTGACTAGCGCTACGAGGATCGGAAACGTTAATATGAAATTAGTTTTTCTCATGGCAACAAAAGTACATAAACAACAAAGAAACATACGATCAATGATGATTAATTTTACATCACATGTACAGTATTATTTTGATCTCTATGCTTGCCGAAAATCGTTAATAAGAGATCATGAGAAATTTGTTGACGCTTTATTTTGCCTGGTGATGTGATGATGATGAATTTTACTACTGTATATTAAACATAAACATGGCAATTAATTCTGAGTAGTTTAAAACCAGAACCACTCATTTGCGATTACAAACTGAGACCAGGAAGTAAAATATTTGTACATTCATAGTTTACAAAGAGATGCATAAATCCAGTTTTGCTTCCCTAATAATCTGTTCATTAACATTAATTAAAGTGTGTGTCTGACCATGGAGTTATAAAATGATTATAACTCCATGGCCTGACTAACCCAATTTTTTAAATTCACGTATTACTATCATTTCAATTCTATTTCTTTAATGTTACAAATGCCATCAATGGGCCAATATCCGCACAATAAAAAAGACATGACAAGACAAGTTGAAAACACTCTTAACAGAGCATAGTAATAATTATTTATGCATTATAGGGTAGGGACGTCACTACGCTAAGGTCTTAATGGCCGCATAAGCCAACCTAATCAAACTATGCATCCCGGGGTAGGGACGTTACTCCACTAAGTTACTAGTGACCACCCGCATACACTCCACCAAATATTGACCAAAAGGTCTTTACATTTAAGGACTTCTCTGATAGCATTTTTCTTAGAATAAGAAAGATGGAGATGAACAGAAGACGCGAGCGAATTCGAGTGAGGTAGAGTTGAATGCAAGAACCGAGTAGTGTGTCCACGGAAGAGAAGAAAAGCAGAGTAACGGTTGTGGCGAAGGGTCATTTACATAGAACGGGCAGGTGGGAGAAAAAAACTGAAGAGGGTGGCCAGGAGATCAAATGATGTCATAACAGAGGGCTTTAAGCAGGAAGTATTGTTGTCGTTGAATGAAAGGAATAATTTAAAAATAAGAAAAGACAATTGGATAAGTATGTAGCGTGATCAGAGAGAAGTCGAGCAACGTAAAGTTCAAGACGTTTAATTTGAGTGATTTCACATTTAGAAAGGAGACCAATATACAACAACAGCACTCAGTAGCAGGTTTATGTATAATTTATATATAAAAGCCATAGTAACGGAATCCAGATTTGTAGATGGAAGAAATTTGTGAGTTCCTTTTTAGGTTATCTGAGATTAAAATGCCATGGTATTTCAAACTGTGAACTTCTTCAACAATTGTGCCATGGAGAAAAAGTTAGGGAAATTAGCTGGATTTCTACGAAAGTCTATAGGCCTATTCATAATTCTACATAGGGGCGAAGGACAAACCATTGCTGTGAGACCAAGATTCCAGGAGTGAGGCAATATGTGGTACCGGTAATTGGTCCGAAGATACATCCTTAGAACATAACATAACGATTTCATCGGCATAAAGTGAAAATGGGCAACCAAAGTTGCTGGCAATGTCATTGATAAAACATAAAAAATAAAAAGAATAGATCCAAGTTTAGTGCCTTGAATGACACTACTTTTGATAGGAAATTTGCTTGAAATGATTCCATTAAATGAAGTGCATTGAGGTCTATCATAGAGACAATTGCCAATCCAAGAAACAAGAGTGTGGCGAATACGAAAATAATTATTAGACAACTTAAATAAAAACAATTCATGAGGAACAGAATCAAAAGCACACCGGATATCAAGAAACCTATTAGTAATTTTCCAAAACACTTTTATATCCCGTTTATTCTGCTTTCTTTGCTTACTTAGATGGAATAGACAATAACTGGAGTTGTGTCAGGAGAATCAAGTATAGGTGTAATTTTGCCCTACCTGAGTAGGAGATATATATACGTAGGAAAATGTACTGAATATTCAGTACGTGTGAAAATTGCAAAAAAAAATTCGCAATTTGTACTCGGGTGGAATTCGAACGCACAATCTCCAGATCTTTAGCCTGGCATCATACCTCTCAGTAGACCACCGAGATTACGCCTGATGGTCAGGGTTGAATTCGAGTCCAAGTAAGCAGCGGGTACTACGATGTTGATAGTAATTGTTACTGTCGTGATGGAATAGAAAAAAATCGCAAGTTGTTCCCGAGAACAACTTGCGATTATTTTCAGCGTTGTTTTCACACATACAGACACATGCACACAGAGTATTCAGGTAGGGGAAAATTACACCTATAATTATTGTTATAGTTATTAATAATATTAATAATGATGATAATGATTTTAATAATAATACTATTATTAAAGTCACCCTGACCATACATACATATACATACATATACAGTATATATACATAATTATTGCTATACAGTAGTTTGACATTTAAATTTTACTTTAATGTTCATTCAACTACACTTAACAATGAACCGCTGTTTCCTATTAATGATATTGCCTTGTTTTATTCAAAATGTTTCAATTATTGCTGTTCTCTAATTAAAGGTGATCGAATGAGGACCAGGATCAGTAAATTTGACGTGTACAAATTACAACCCCGGACTGTAATGGACCTCCAAATTGGACAATAGTCGGATGTATTAGGTGTACTGTTAAATGCCACACCTCTACACAAATGTATAGCTGTCTTATACAAAAAGAACCAATAATGAATAATTTGTACCCAGCTTTTATATTGCACATACACCTATGCTTTGGATCATACACTTATAAAATAAAATTAAAATCTGAAAATTAATTAACAGTAGACATGCTGTACAAGATTGTAGAAATACCATGTTAGTCAGCCTGTAGTACATACAGATAGAAAATACAGATAGTATACTTTATTGACTGACTCAAATTATTTTACAAAAGCTTTCACCATCAGTCTATGCATTAGGTGTTTTGAAATTAGAGTAAAAGAACACTCTTTTCAAGAAAGCCACTTGAGAAAATTCAAGTGTTCCCTGAACAATAGCTACATAGTGTAAATGGAAAATATAGTATGAGCATAGGTACACGGCATGCTGTGACCATATCACGCACCGTACATATATTTGCTCCTTCGACAAGGTGAACTTTTCTGGCAGCAGTGGTGTCCCTGCATCTTTTTCCAGATACACATCAGCCAGTTTGCTGTTGTCACTATCACCCTAGTTTAAAAAAAAAAATGACACAGCTATAATACTATAAATGCATTTTTAAATTTGCAACTAAACATAGTACGAATAAAATGCAAATTAATATTTATGTCATGAAAATATCAGAGACTGCTATCATTTGATATCCTATGAGTATAATTACACATAGTGTGGCTCAACTTTTGGGACAAGTAGTGACTGAATGGGCTCCCTATGGTAGTGCACTAAACAGTTTGTGTGCCTCAATCACTTCTGGGATCAGTGGTGGGTGAATGGGCTACTGATGGCAGCACACCAACAATTTCGAACCTGTGGTGGCCGAGGGGCTATTTATGACAGTGCACCAGTAATATTTTTGTGACATGCTAACAATGACCTAAGAATTTAAGGTGTGGAAAAGAACATTTAGAAACAAATAATTGCACAAACTGCCAGGATATATCAACAAGTCTATCGGTTGTGGGATCAGGGGACGCAGCATGTCTTAACCATGAGGTATGGTAGTTAAAATTAGTATTTTTGTTATTTATTTAGGCACAAGGGCCATGGATTGCCAATTAGTGAATACATCAGTCTTTTAAAGTGACAACCGCTTTTAAACTTAGACTCCGGAGGAAAAAAAAGTTGTTTATGTGTTGTAGAACTGATTTTAAAAACACCGCTTTTAAACTTAGACTCCGGAGGGAAAAAAAGTTGTTGATGTGTTGTAGAACTGATTTTAAAAACTGGGGGGAAAAAGGTGTAAAAAAGGCGGTTATGCCCTTTTTTCCCCAGTAAAATATTCAAAAATCTGTATTTCTTTCACCGTTCCCCAGTTTTAGGTCAAACTACTTTTTTCTGTCTTAGAAAAATCAGTTCTACAACATATCAAAATTTCTTTTTTTCCCGAAGCCCGTTTAAAAGGCAAACATAAACACAAGGTGCTTGTGATGGGGCTAAGGAAGTGGATGGTAATGAGAAAAAAATTTTGCTCTGGACCATTTATATTTTGGCACAGGGATTTGGATGTGAAATGTTCAGGGAATTGAACATTTTTCAATTACAGCATTAATCATTTTTCAATCATAAATTACCTTGTACATGAAAACTTGATTATCTTCTTTTTAACATATAGGGGGAATCGGCCAAATAGCAGCCTTTGCTTCAGTATCTGCAATTTTACAATTAAGCAATACAAACTTAATACGTTATTTATTATAATGTATTTGATGCATTAATGATAGGACATATTATAAAGTTAACTAATTAACTACGTTCTGCAAATTAAAATTTAGATGAAATCAACATGGGTCCATTTTGATTGATTCCTTCTTGAAATGGATCAAGAGAACAACAAATTTTGCCCTGAAAATGAGTTGAGACTACAAAGGCATCAGAAATCAGTTACGTCTGAAAATATTAGATCAACATGGGTCCATTTTGATTGATTCCTTCTTGAAATGGATCAAGAGAACTACAGATTTTGCCCTGAAAATGAGTTGAGACTACAAAGGCATCAAAAAGCAGTTACGTCTGAAAATATTAGAGCAATAAAGCCCCATGGACCCCTGATACCTGACAGGCAAGGTCGTTAACCTCCCCACCCTCTCCTCCCCCAAACAACACTCATGTTCAAAAAATTGTCTATACTCTTGGACTGTACTTTTGAATGCTGATCACTTCGGCCCAAATCCAACGGCCCAAACCAATTCGGCCCAAACCAACACGGACCAAAACTAACTCGGCCCAGACGACACTTCGCCCCAAAACCAACACTGCCCCAAATCAACTCGGAACAAAATCAACTTGGCCCAGGAGACAAATATGGCCCTAAATAAATAAATAGTTCTATCCGAGGGTAGAATTCAATTGAATTGAAAATTTACACAATTGTGATTTATTCAAGATGGTAGGTTAAAATAGTTGGGGGCTCCCTTTGTTGTGACTTTTGTCAGTTTTTGTAAGGTGCTAAGTTCATCGAAAAACATATTGGGTGTTGCCAATCTGAAATAAAATAAAAATAAATAATAAGAATAGTTATACTAAAAAAATAATATCAGACCTATAAATAATATCAATAATTATAATTCTGTTGCATGGCTTTCCTCGTGTTTCTACAGCAGTTGTTATTTAATTGTAAAAATCAATAAAGTACAATGCAAGTCTATATATAGAACTTGGTTGGAAATTGTAACATATCATTTTAATATGACTACTTGAGGAGAACGAACAAGGCGTATCACCAAGGAACAGGGTTATTTTACCTTTACAAATTTACTTTTCCTATGATCTATTTTGTCCTTCTTGTTAACACGTTTAATAAATTGTATCCTAATTCAATCAAGTTAAGAAGAATAATAACTTCTAGCAAGTTAAACAAGGTATTAGATTTAGATTTTACCACAAAATTGATGCCAAATTGCGATTTTTTTTTTCGCAGTTGTTTTCACACATACTGAATATTCAGTACATTTTTATGTCAGGTAGGGGAAAATTACACCTATAATTATTGTTATAGTTATTAATAATATTAATAATGATAATGATTTTAATAATAATAATATTATTAAAGTCACTCTGACCATATGTCACAGTTAATTATATTTTAATTGGGGTTTTTTACTTAAGTTCTGCGAACTTATATTAAACTCCATGCACACTTGCATCATCATCTAACGTAATTAATGTAATTTAAGCATTTTCTTTAGTTAATCAACTTATAGCCTAATCATTAGGCAATATTTTACATTAAATTTTAAACATGTTTTCTTAATATGTTGCACTCTTATACTCTAATCCTTTATATTATCATGTATTATCACATCAGATGGTGTAATGCATACTCCAGGTGCCGGGGTGGGCACGATAGTGTGGGGATTCGGTGTTTCGGCGCCGCTTGTATCGTCATCAGGAATTGATTGGTGTTGGGATGCTGGGTCCCTGGGTGGTGGCGTGCGTTTTGATGCTTGGAATGTTTATTATGCTATCTTATCTGAGATTCAGTGGAACGTTTGGTTTTATTATATTATCTTGTAATATTGTTTGCATATACCTTATACTGTTTTGCCTAATTTTGTAATTTTGTATAATGATTAATTAGATTTATTGATTGTTATGTATATGCATGTGTGGAAAAAATCTAATAAACAAACAAACAAGGGAAAGTATCGAGTACAAAGTTTAGCGTCACTGTATTTAAATAGCAGATGAAAAATATAATTAAAAGAATCAGATGTAGATCGTTGAAAACGAAAACCAAACTGAAAGTTTGAAAGATTTAGACTGCACAACAGTATCCAGTCCTTCAAGGAGTTTGCATAGGAGAAGTGACAGACACATGGTGATAATTGGTGATCCGCTTCTTGAGCGGATCACCTCTTGTTCTCTTTCATATATTTGACTTCTTTTTACATTTTGATGACATCATCATGGTCAAAAAAATTGTTTTTTCTGACACCCACATCTTTCTTTCCTCAAAACTTTGATGAGCCCATATCATCTTAACCATTCGTCATTTCTGAATCATATTAAGTAAGCATAATCTTCAGGTCAATGTTGAATGTCAGGTACATTAATTTTCGTTCGCGCGACTTTACATGCGCGTACGTCAACATTTATATATGCATAAAACCATGAATATTTTTAATCAGTTATAGCTCCTTAGGATGAAAGGTGACCCCCAATTTCTATTACATACTCTAAAAGCACATGAGTTGTAGATACGATTTTATAGATCATATTGGCTGATCGGACATTGTGACGTCATCATATTGGCATCTGAATTCAAAGAAAGTGAATTATAGCTATGACCACATTTTTGAAAATACGCATTTGAACTTATCTCGCTTATCCTTGATCGATCATCTTCCAACTTTGAGTATGTTATAGCTGAGACAATTCTTCTTTCATATATTTGATTTCTTTTTACATTTTGATGACGTCATCATGGTAAAAAAAATGTGTTTTTTTTTCTGACCCCCCACATCTTTCTTTCCTCAAAACGTTGATGAACCCATATCATCTTAACCATTCGACATTTCTGAATCATATTAAGTGAGCATAATCTTCAGGTCAAGGTTGAATGTCAGGTACCTTAATTTTCCGTTCGCGCGAATTAACGTGCGCGTACACGTGCGTCAACAATTACGTATACTTAAAATTATAACTACTTTTAAACAGTTACCGGTATAGCTCCTTAGGATGAAAGGTAACCCCTAATTTTTATTACATATTCTGAAAGCACATGAATTATAGATATGATTTTATAGATCATTTTGGCTGATCGGACATTGTGACGTCATCATATTGATATCTAATTTTAAAAAAACTGAAATTTTATTTATGACGAATTTATTCTACTTATTTGAACATATCTTGCTTATTCTTGATCGACTGTCTTCCACCTAGTAATAATGGAGGCTACATTGAATAAGGTGGATATCTGATTGATAGGGAGGTACATTTAAAAGTCTGGGAACTACAGTCTGGTGTAGAGGTTCTTAAACTTAGTTTGGGGGATTCCAGAGAAAGCAGAAGGGGCAAGCTGTAGAACTTTCATGAAAGACTTTAAAAAATGGCTTCAACATGAGTGTTGACATAGAGCGTGCCCATAGGATGGGAAAACAAGGGTCAAACCCTAGGTCAGTTATCATTAAATTTTTAGTTATGTGGATAGAGAAAGAATTTTAAAAAATGCCCCGAAGATATTGAAACAGAAAAAATACAAAGGAAAGTTTATCACAGTGTCGGATGACGTGTCCACAAAAGTCAGGAAAGAGAGAAAAGAGCTAGTAAGGGAGAAGGTAAGATTAAGACACGAAGGTAAATTTGCGATGATACCCTGGTTGGTTCAGGCTGCTCTTGTACTGTAACTAAGGATGCAGAGGGTAGATTTGTTAAAAAGACACTAAGGGATTTG
>NW_022704525.1:0-1000 GCF_011630105.1 Anneissia japonica | reverse complement strand
AATTCACAAATATTTCAAACACTCCTGTGTTCCTCCTCAGTGTGAGGACAACTGACAAAAAATACAAAGTAAAGCAATATTTACACACGAAACGAAAACAGAACATCGAATCAGCGGTAAAGAACAAAGTTGCGTAATAAGATGCGCTTCCTAAACATTCTATTTAAAATGGAATAAACAAAGTAGATAAAAGCTGGATAAAGGCCTAGGAACCAAGAAAAAAATTAAGTATATATAAATGAATAGTCTGATAAGTAATCTAAGTCTTTATTTAATCTTATGTCATTAATGCTATGGTTAGGTAGATTGAAGTGACAGGCTACTGGGAAACCAGTGGAGTTGTCTCTGATGGTTTTTTTGTGATTATTAAATCGGAGGCGGAATTTAGTACCAGTCTCTCCAATGTAATTACCAATTTGACATTTGCTACAAAATATAATGTAAATAACGTTAGACGAATCACAAGTAAGTGGAGGGGGTCTAATAGTAATATTAGTACTAGGAATAGTGAATGTGTCAGAGGTGCACATGAAATTGCAAACTTGACATCTGGATTCGTCTAACGTTATTTACATTTTATTTTGTAGCAAATGTCAAATTGGTAATTACATTGGAGAGACTGGTACAAAATTCCGCCTCCGATTTAATAATCACAAAAAAATCATCAGAGGTTTCCCAGTAGCATGTCACTTCAATCTACCTAACCATATTATTAATGACATAAGATTTTATACTTTGGTCGCTAATAACTTTTTATCCCTCTCACATAGACGTAAAGAAGAATTGAAGTGGATTCTTAGAACCAATTCTTATATTAATGGTTTAAATAAAGACTTAGATTACTTATCAGACTATTCATTTATATATACTTAATTTTTTTCTTGGTTCCTAGGCCTTTATCCAGCTTTTATCTACTTTGTTTATTCCATTTTAAATAGAACGTTTAGGATGCGCATCTTATTACGCGCCTTTGTTCTTTACCGCTGATTCGATGTTCTGT
>NW_022704524.1:0-891 GCF_011630105.1 Anneissia japonica | reverse complement strand
GTAATGTAAACTTTCTCATTACAGTAAATAGGCCTGTTATGTGTGATACATACATTTAAAAAAAATTGAGTAGTTGCATACGATTTTTTCCATGAGATGAATCCCAAAGTGAAAGGAGGGTCCGGGGGTTCTTCCCCAGGAAAATTTTGATTCCTAAGAAGGCGGGAAATGAGCTTTCCCGACTTCTGTGGTGTCTTTTAATGACTTTTAAATTTTTCAAAATTCAAGGTCCCCCCTTGAAAATGATTCGATTAATCAATGAACTCCAAAGATTTCTAGATGGCGGGAGATGAGCTTTCCTGACTTCTGAAATGTCTTTTAATGACTTTTAAAGCTCTTCAATATTCAAGGTTTTCCCCTCTTGAAATAGGTCAGGTAAATTTTTCTCATTTTTTATTTTATGTGTGTATACATACATAAACAAATGAGTAGTTGCATGCGTATTCTTTTTTCCATGAATCGATAAATCCCAAAAAGAAAGGGTAGTCCGGGGGTTCTCCCCCGGGAAAATTTTGATTTCTAGATGGCGGGAATTGAGCTTTCCCGACATTTGAAGTGTGTTTTAATGAATTTTAAATTCTTCAAAATTCGAATTTTCTAATAGCCAAAAAAAAAAAAAAAAATCAGCTCACGGGTCCTGAAAAGGTAGGTCTAGAATTCTTTTTTTGTTGCCCAAGGGAGGGGTCAGAACCAATGTCCCCCCTTCCCCAGATCCGCCAATATGAATTGCGAGAAAATGTAACTCGGTCGGGTACTGGATAAACATTCTCTTTCCCATTCTTCTCCTCCTTCTTCCCTCCTTCTTTTTTTGCATTTCCGATCATACAAAAATCTCCAGACATATATTTTTGGCCAAAAAGTGGGGGGGGGGGGGCGCCCCCCCCCCCCCCC
>NW_022704523.1:0-905 GCF_011630105.1 Anneissia japonica | reverse complement strand
CTAGGATTACTGCTTGCGCTGCTACTATTTCTAGTTAAAATATTTCCTCAGATGCATATTATTTAATTAATTAATTAATTAATTAATTAATTATTATATAAACAATCCCGCTATCCTCGTCTATCCAAGTACACCCAGCAATCACTGACAGACAAAAATTGCCGATTTTTGCTCTATACAATCGCTAAGCCTTGTCTAGTTACTATGACGTTAGGGAAATCCCCTAAAAGAGTCTGCAACAGAGGGCAGCATAATAAAAACAATAAGAGAAGTATGTCCGTACCGTATACGGGCCGCGCATCCAGGTATGTAAATTACTCCGTATGGATACGGACTACGACCTCAAAGGGAAAAAGAAATTATAAACGTAATTGTCGACTTTACAACACTAAACGGAGACCCTCCCTTAACATTCCTAGATGGAATTTATTACTTTCCTGTAAATACTTCATTGTGGGTCGGGTTCGAGTCTCTATAATGTCATAATGTTTCTGAAGTGAAACATTGATGTGCATGTTACTTGTTAGCGTTGCCTCCATAAAAATAATCAGAGACTCTGATTTTTTTTATGGATGCGACTTTTCAGAGGGAGAATCTACAATAAAAATTCAAATGACCTAATCAGATGTTTCCTTGTCAAGCTAATGAGTGATTCGTAAAACAACAAATCGATACAGCATACTGAATTAGGCCTATCTAGTGACGACTGGCTGACTTTAAGTTACAGGTGTATTTGATATTTTTTTTAAAATTATATATGTCGCGTTAATTCATTGTTTTAAAATGTCTAAATTGAATACGATTTTAATACCGGTAAGCATTTTTGATGACTTTCAAATATTAAAAAAAAAAAAATACAAGTATAAAATATGATTCGGGTCAAGAAAAAAAAATAAGAGGAGGAT
>NW_022704522.1:0-500 GCF_011630105.1 Anneissia japonica | reverse complement strand
AGGAATTCTCTGTTTAATCGTCTTGTATCATTTTTAAAATTGTTTTCTTTAGTTTCCTTTTTTTTAGAAATTCATCCTATTCTGTCTTTCACATAAAGTTGAATATCAAGCAAAAGAACAATATAACTGTATGCAATAATATTAATAATAATAATAATTAATCATAAAGAATAATAATAGGATAATAATAATAATAATTAAGTTAATAAGTTAATAATAATAAGCCAAATATAGGTAATAATAAAATTATAGGTAATAAATAGTGCCCTATAATAATCTATCATAGCGATGTTAGACACTAAATGTATTAAATAAAAAAAAGACAAATTAAATAAGAAAAGATACTTTTCGAGGTGGTCCTTAAAAAACGCCAAGAACTTGCCTCCTTAATACATGACCTATTGGGAGCTGGTTTCAAAATGGTCCCCTGCCAGAAAAAAAAAAATCGATATCCATATTTTGCTAGTAATAGTATGACTAATTCCAAAAAAGTATGAGAT
>NW_022704521.1:0-996 GCF_011630105.1 Anneissia japonica | reverse complement strand
TTGTAGAACGTGAATAATCAGAATGGTATAAATCAGAGTGGTCAAATAAATTACTGCAAAAACCTGCATTAATTAATTATTCAAAACTTGAATAATTTAATTAGAGTTGGTGCTTTATCCTTTCAACACTAAAAAATACACTAAGATGTAATAGGTGGGCATACGACGTAATGAAAAATAAAATTTGTGAAAGTTTTACTTAAAAATTATAAGAAAATTGTTTCCTTGCCAATTAAAAGATGCATGAATATTACATTTTTGCTAAAAAACTTCAAGTTTCTCCTAAATTACAAAAATATTTGTTGGACAAAACAAATTTTCTTGGGGCAAGCCTAAAATTTAAATTAAGATCTAATACACTACCCCTTGACTGTAAAACGTGTAAATGGTCAAATGATGTTTCAGGCATTTGCACCCTATGTGAAAGTGGAGAAATTGAAGATGTCAAGCATTTTTTATTAAATTGTCCCGCTTATAATATCGTTCAAATCAACATTTAACAAATCTTGAAAATGACCTTCTACTCTGTAACGATTATGATACATGGACACTTTTTTCAACAACAAATGACGATAATAAACTTCAATATGTTTTAGGAGGAGATTCAGTTTTTATTTGTGATGAATCTACCTCTATTTTTTCTTAATTTCTGTAAAAAATACATCATGAATGCTTGGGAGAAATGCTCACAACTAAAAAAATCACAATAGTTTACTGTAAATGTATCGTTGCTTATCAAATTGTGTAATGTAAATTTTTTTTTACCACAAGTGGACTCTACATCGTAGTCTGTATTTCTTAATTTTAGTAGGTCTACCTTGGTATTATCTTTTTGTTGTAAGACTTTTTCATCTTTAGATTTTATATTTTGTAGGTTAGTTATTTTAAGCATTTACTTTACAGTTGACCTGTAAAGTATTTCTGAGTATGGAATGCGATGTGAAATGTGATCTCATCTAATTTCATATGTTATTTTTCTACCTTTCTTTAATTTTG
>NW_022704520.1:0-620 GCF_011630105.1 Anneissia japonica | reverse complement strand
GCCAAGTTCAATAACGCCGCCGAATGGTATATTTTATTTATTTAATAATATTTCTATTATACACTATTTTTTATTTCATGCTTTAATTTTTTTCCATTTTTTTTTTTCAAAATTTCAATCAACGTCTGTATGAAAAGCGTGACTGTTGGTGTCAGCCTAGGACCCTAGGCCTATACTAGGTAGGACTTTACTTAGCCTGCTGAGTTAGGCCCATAGTTTATCCTTTTTCTCTCTAACCTTTGGTATTAGGCCTACTGTACCTATCAAAACTTTATAAAAGGGGTACTACGGTAGCTGTTGTTGTTGTAGATATTATACTAACATTTAATAAACATCCAAGAAGGTCACAGTTAGTTACACACGTACATCCCATAAATCCGTAAGATATCATAGGCCGACCGTAGGTAAACATAGAAAGAGCAATAATAGTAAAACTCGAGCGTCACGACATTGCGAAGTGTCTGCTCTTGTTCCTCGTATCGAACTTAGTCGAGTCAATCCGAGATGGCCCGATTGAAGTTTCATGCAAATGTTTCGTACGGAAAAAAAAATCGCAAACAGGGCACATCTGTCTGAAACACTAAGATTGTGCGCACGTTATGCTAATCTAGACCACAGGC
>NW_022704519.1:0-845 GCF_011630105.1 Anneissia japonica | reverse complement strand
ATAAACATATTTTATAGATTTTCTAGAACGTGTTAAAGATAAAATTTGACATTTTGACGGATGGATTTCATTTTCCAAATATTACTCCACCTAGTAAGAGCGTCAATGTCCAACTGGAGCTGGAAACAATCATTAACGGTATCAATTGATTTGAAACATTTAGCATCGTCGGCGAATAATGCAACGCTCGAATTCAGGGCAAAGCTTGGCAAGTCATTAATAAATAACAGAAAGAGTAGTGGACCCATAATGGATCCCTGTGGGACACCCGAAATTACTGGAAGCCAATCAGAACAGACGCCTTCGATTACTACACGTTGCTTCCTGTTTAATAAATAGGCTTTAAACCAATCAAGAAGATTGGAGTGGAAACCAAAAGATCGTAATTTGTGCAATAGTAGTTTATGGGAAACACTGTCAGACGCTTTCGCGAAGTCGAGGTAAATCATATCTACTTGCCCAGCCTTGTCCAGAATCAGACTAATGTTGTGAAACACAGAGAGGAGTTGGGTGACCGTGGAACGCCCCTTAATGAAACCATGTTGGAGAGGATGTAGTTTGTTTTTGATAATGGGGAATACAAGCTTATGCCATAAGCCTCGGCTGAAGCGGTTGTATTTAGCAACTACCGAAGCGAAGTCTGGAGGATATGAATACTTACAAGTTAAATGGACATGTGGCCATTTGTTTTCCAGTGTATTACAGAGTTTTAATATAAGACGAACATTTTTATTACTCTTTAGCATTTCGATATCTGAAAGGTTCTGGATATTTACAAGCTGAATGAGCATGTTGCTGCATTTTAATCAAACCATAATATATTCAAAGAACACACGCTTATGGTG
>NW_022704518.1:0-878 GCF_011630105.1 Anneissia japonica | reverse complement strand
ACCACAGATCCAGTGGACCTACCTCAAAATCAGGAAACAATGCAACTTTCTTAACTGTAATTTTCACTGGACAGTTCACTTTCTTTGTAGGTTGGGTCAAAAAGTGATGTTTAGAGTGGCAATGGTCACTTTTCTACATAAAATTCAAAAAGTAAAAGAGAATTATTAAAATAATAACAATTACTAAATGTTTTATATTAAATAGCTAATCACATATTAAGTATAATAATTTAAATTTAAGTGAAGGAAAAGCTATAATTTAAAAATCACTTTTTATAATCTCTAGAGAGAAATGTATTTCAATAGTTTTATATAAACTTTAAAAAAAAAGTATAACACAACAATACTGTAGGTTTAGTATAAAAAAAACAAGTATGTCGAGCAGTTTACAGTATGTCAGACTAGGATCCAACATACTGAGTGACACACTACCAATTTTTATAGCAGTTTTAGTTAATCACTAAAAACAACATTAATACTATACACATTTGTTTAATATTTAATTTGTATGTAAATATTTAATGTATAATTTAAATAATCTTTATAATTAGGAAGATGATATAGAATATATAATTGTTCATTAATATCATTTCTGTTTGCTACAAATTATTGCTAAGTTTAATAAGTATAATTTACTAAGTAATTAATTAACAATAAGTGTTTTAATAATTATGTTTAATAAGTATGTTTTAATAATTGTTTAATAAGTATGTTTTATTTTATACCCCTTTTTCTTGTTGCTCCAGCTTCCATTTCTTCTTTCTTCCAACCTTTTTATCTCTGCCTTGATGACAGTCATATTCTCGTCTTCCAAAATATATTCCAGGGACATTTCCAGATGGAACATCTTTTAACTTCCAATTTAAATATTTTTTGGA
>NW_022704517.1:0-934 GCF_011630105.1 Anneissia japonica | reverse complement strand
TTCTATAGTTTTTAAAGGGTTTTTTAATAAAATTTTCATAGACTTTCTATAGAGAATAGAATTTTTATAGTTTTTAATACTTTTTATAGAGTTTTAATAGAGTTTTAATATATTTTTTATAGAGTTTTTTTAGTGTTTTTATATATTTTTAATAGATTTTTTTATAGAGTTTTAATAGACTTTTTATAGTGGGCTTCTGTAAGGTTTCTATAGAATTTTATATAGATAGATATATTATAGACATTCTATAGTGTTTTTTTAATAGAATTCTATAGACTTTTTTTTGTATGGGTAGGCCTACATATATATTTTTCTCTCCGACAAACATTGTTTTTATCAAAGAGCCCAAAACACCCCCCCCCTTCTGTCTCCACTCATGCCACCCCTGTAACAGAAGCAAAAGAGGACAGGGCTACAAGAGCTGTCCAGAACCCTTCGACGGTCCAGGTGAAGGGAAAGATTCCCTGGAAACTGTTACAATTTTAGATAGGAAACTAGGCCTAAATTAATTTTTAAAGTCTTAATTTTTTTTCTAATTTTCCTTCTAATAATATAACTATGGTATAGGATTCCTATAAGATTCTAATAATAAACCTAAAGTTTCTTATAAGATTTATAATGATACCTATAGGATTCCTATAAGATTATTCTTTTTTGATTCTAATAACATACTATAAGATTCTAATAATATACCTATAAGATCCCTATAGGATTTTAACAATATACCTATAGGATTTCTATAAGATTTCTATAATATACCTATAGGATTCTTATAAAATTCTAATAATAAACCAATAGGATTCCTATAAGATTTTATTAATACATCTATAGGATTCCTATAAGATTTTAATAATAAACCTTAGCATTCGTATAAGAGTCTAATAATATACCTATAGGATTCCTATAAGATTTTAATAATAAACCTATAGCATTC
>NW_022704516.1:0-676 GCF_011630105.1 Anneissia japonica | reverse complement strand
TGACAAAGTTCTCGCTCTCCTTCCTATTCCTAGGAAGCCGTTACAAGCCAGGTATTATGGTCCATGCACCATAGATAAGAAGGTAAATGACTTAAATTATGTGATAGATACACCTGGTAGGCGAAAGAATAAACAACTTTGTCATATTAATATGTTAAAATTATACATTGACCGTAATGAACATATCACCCGGCCTCTTTGTTCGGTACAATCTACATCATGCTTGAATACTGAGGAATTGCTTGACACTGATGAATGTATTAATAAAACTGATTTTGGTTTAGCAAAGTTGCATAACTCCGATATAATGAACAATATTGACCAGAAGCTTTCACATTTGAATGAAGAACAGAGAAATGACCTTAAACAACTTATTTGTGGATATGAACAGTTATTTTCGGACGTTCCAACACGCACAAACTTGATATACCATGATGTTGATGTTGGCGATGCTACGCCTATGAAGCAACACCCATACAGGTTGAATCACATTAAACAAACATACATGAAAAATGAAATCAAATTTTTACTCGACAATGACTTTATTGAAAGTAGCCGAAGTGAGTGGAGCTCACCATGTATTCTTGTACCCAAACCTGACAAGACTTACTGAATGTGCACGGATTACCGAAAGGTAAATACTGTCACAAAAACTGACTCTTACCCACTACCTAGA
>NW_022704515.1:0-1104 GCF_011630105.1 Anneissia japonica | reverse complement strand
TTGTCATTAATACTGTAATTTATTTATAACAGTTAATCGACATCAACATTTCAATTTCATCTTCCAAATCTGCTGCTGTATATCCCCACAGTTCAGTATGTTTAAGTTCATAGCTTTTGTATTTGTGTTTCAAGTTTTCTGTTCGTTAGAAGCACGCATTAGGATCAAATTTGGCATGTAAAAAGAGAAAAAAAAAACTTAGCATAAATAATATTTTATATCAATGTGACATTAAAAACACTCCAAATGATATAATGTCAGGTTTACTTCATATCTCCTTTCTCAGGTCGGTATGTATGCCAAACCTCCTCAAGTGTTGACCTAAATAACATTATAAACTACCTGGTTTTACTTATTTACTTTTTAGGGATTAGCGACGTTGTTTCCCGGTCATATACACGTTTCAGTATCTTACACGTCGGGTTAGGGTTAGCCAAAAGTTGGCTTAAATATAGCGTTTCAATTTGATCAATTAATATCGTGATAAGATCTAGATTTGTTAATTTACTTATAATAAATAAACAAATATATAGGGTTTACTTCATATGAAATGAATTGAATGATTAATTATTATGATTTTCTAATTAAAGTTGTTATAATTATTTTATTTTGTATATGTAAATCATATTTGTACAAGATTTTTAAACAACTTTAAATGTAATTACAATTACAATAATTATAATTTTATTTAGAATTGTAATTATAATTATAATTACAATTTATAATTCCTAATCAATGTATTAATCTTATATTTGTAATCCAATGTTTTTGACATCTAGTTTTGCGATTTTTTTTAAACAACTGCTAGTTTTGCGATTTTTTTTTTTAAACAACTGTGGTCACTCATTGCCTTCTCGGATTTTTATTTGTACAGTATATTGTTTTATTGGCAAAATAAAGATAAAATAAAATAATGGTTAGCAACTGCATGACATAGACCTTCGCAAAGTTTGCTTAAATATAGCGTTTTAATTTGATCAATTAATATCGTGATAAGATCTAGATTTGTTAATTTACTTCTTGAATATTTGCGACGTTTTTTTCTGCTGTTATTACCAAATAGATAGGGTTTACTTCATATGAATTGTGGTTTGTAATTGTTGA
>NW_022704514.1:0-1581 GCF_011630105.1 Anneissia japonica | reverse complement strand
CTAAATTGATAATAATAATAATAATAATAATAATAATAATAATAATAATAATAATAATAATATTAATAATACTAATAATAATAAAAATAATAATAAAAATAATATACTAAAAGTTTAAACTTTTGATCACAACACAAACAAATTTCATTACCGTGAAATTTTCGACCGAAACGCCACGGTCTTCCTCAGCACAATGACTGGAATATGACTACACCGATTTTGGGCACATGATCTTACGAACACGTGACACCAAAATCGGATCGTAGATCTTTGGCAGTTCTTGACACGCTTACAGTAATACAGAATGATGGTAGCATTAATATCAAAATCTACACACACTGATCAATACCTTAACTTTAACTCTAATCACCCTCTTCAACATAAATTAGGGGTCATCAATACACTTTATCATAGAGTCAACTCATTCGTCACGAAGGAGGAAGACAAAATTCATGAATGCTTACACATCGATCAAGCTCTAAACAGATGTGGTTATCCAAACTGGGCTATCAATCGAGCAACTAGGAGACATAAGGGCAAGATTGACTACCAAAGGCATAAGACAACAAATAAAGGATTGGCCGTTATCCCATATATAAAGGGAGTCTCTGAAACCCTCAAGCGAACCTTCGAAACATTCGGCATCACAACGTGCTTTAAACCCACATGCACCTTAAGACAGTTGTTAGTATCACCAAAGGACAAGAGCCAAAAGAAAGACATCACAGGTGCCTCTACCACATCCCATGCCAAGGCAAAACTACTTCCGGCAAATGTAAGGATTCTTACATTGGGGAATCAGAAAGAACTCTGAAAACACGTTTCTTGGAACATCGTAGACCGAGTTCAACTTCATCGGAAATCTCTCAACATATACACATTGAATCACCTGGACATCATGTTCAACATTCTTGACAGGGAACCAAGACACTTTGAAAGAGGTGTCAAAGAGGCAATTTATATCCGTGTGAACAAACCAACGCTAAACCGAGACGGGGGCCGACACAAACTGCCAAAGATCTAGGATCCTATTTTGGAGTCACGTGTTCGTAAGATCACGTGCCCAAAATCGGTGTAGCCTTCAAGTCATATTCCAGTCATTGTGCTGAGAAATACCGTGGCGTTACGGTCGAAAATTTCACGGTAATGAAATTTGTTTGTGTTGTGATCAAAAGTTTAAACTTTTAGTATATTCAAACACCAACACAAATGAGCTATTTTTCGAAAATAAAAATAATAATAAGTGATTCTTTCATAGCGCTTACTGCCAAGGCCTCTAATCGCTTCACATGCTAATAATAATATCAATAACCCCGGTATTCTTAAAACGAACTTTAGTCGTAGTTCGAGCTAAAACTTTAAAATTACGTCATTTCGTATTCTTAAAACGAACTTCGACTAGCACTACGACTAAATGACGTGAACCTCGACTAAAATTGTACCTCCGCAGGCCGATTTTTTTAGTCAGCCTAGGGTCAGGCTAAATCGCCGACTTAAAATATTTACCTCACTAAAGACGTGTTTTTTGTAACTCACGATAAAGTGAAACGAATAAAAACGATTGTATACGCAGGTTTGATA
>NW_022704513.1:0-1280 GCF_011630105.1 Anneissia japonica | reverse complement strand
CTAAAGACAGTATAATTTGTATTGATCTCAGCTATTCTTGAAAAACATTATTACATATTTTTTAAATTTATGAACTATTGATTATATTTTTTTTTTGGTACATTAAGGTTGCAATATTACTGTACTCCATTGTACAACTCTAATCAATTTTTTAACATTCGATCCAACTTATTGCATATTACACAATAGCTTGAAAAAAAATGTCCAAAATCGTAAAAACAAAGTGAATATTGTACTTCACCAATTACTGTACTGTAGCTAAGTTAAAAGAGTAACAAAGCAATAATCAGGGATGGTTCCAGAATTATTTAAACGAGTGGGCATCCATTTCATACATAAGATAATGTGTGTAAAAAAAGACGGCAGTGACAAAACCAACCTAAGCCCCTTCCTAAATCTGCGCCTGATAATTGGAGGACATTGTATTTTGAAAATTTGTATTTTTCAAAAAAAAATTTTAGTAGGCCTGTTGTTGATGGCAGTGTTTCGTCTACACCATACAGTAGTTAATATACTGTATGTCGGGCGGATCCAGAGATGTCCAATAGGGGGACCAAATGTGGGGGGGGGGGAGAGCGATTGAAATAATACTACCCTGGGGTCCAGTGGAATTTCTCCCGCGAAATTCTTCTGTTCTACATTAGACGCCAAAAAATAACCTCTAAAGTGTTTTGGGCGATCAATTTTTTTTCTTTTTCTTTGTTTTTTTTCTTTTTTTAAACCTTCCACAAGGGTGGTAAATCCACCCCTGTATGTGCTTCATCTATTCTTTTAAACTGTATCATTTTGCAGTAACATGAAATAATGGCTATGGGAAATTCCACTGTGTTTTCCCCATCTGTGTTTACCATTAAACAATGACTTGTAATGGTAAAGTGTAAAAGTGTAAATTATGCAAAGACAAGTCAAGTCATGCACATACTGTAGATTGTTTCCTATCCATCATTTTCGTTATTTTGAAATTTGTTGCAGCCCAAGCTATTTTCAGTTCATCAGTCATGATGGTTTTACAGATTATAATAAATGAAAACTTTCATTATAAGGTTGTTATTATGTTGTTGATCGTCCCCTCCCTACTTAAAAGAAATCACCCAACCAAATTTTTTATTTTAGTCTTTGCCAAAACTCACAAAAATATCGTCTTTCTGCCCATAATTCAACTTTGGCTAGGCCTAGGCTTTGTTTTGGAGTAATTATTTTGTCTGTCAATTGTTTGTTCATATACAGCATGGAGGTCTTCCACCTGATCAAACGCTACACTCGAAGGTCCAGCAAAATCA
>NW_022704512.1:0-1503 GCF_011630105.1 Anneissia japonica | reverse complement strand
GCAAACTTAACCATTTTGCCACAACATGCATGTCTTTAAAAAAACATCTTATTGAGAAAGATGCCAAAAAACCACATGAAACATGAAGCAATTGTTTTTACATTAGCTTAAAAAGCGGAATATATGTTATATGACAGGAATAATTCGTCGCTCACATCACGAACTAACACAATCAAAGTAGATTGTGTTAGTTCGTGAAATCACAGTAGCGCGTCAAAACAAGCGCGTATTGGTTGTCAAGCAATTTTGTATTCTTTACCACCCAAGAAGTCCTTAACAACAACAGCGCGTATTTTGACGCGCTTTTTTGATTTCACGAACTAACACAGTTGAATTTAATTGTGTTAGTTCGTGATGTGAGCGACGATTTAAGGTCTATCTATAATATTTTAAAATGTATATGATCTTGAAATGTTGATATGTTTGATTCATTATTACGGTAGAAACATGTATTTTCTTAATACGATATTCATGTATTTAAAAAAATTCATATTGCAACTAACCGTAACACCTGTTGTAACAACTATCTGGAAAAGAAAGTCAGCAATAATTATTAAATGTAAATTACTACTGATTAATCTGTGCGAGTATATATATAATACGGTATGTAGGATATAAAAATAAAATGAACTTCTCTCTAGTTTACAAATGAAAGGTTTCTATTAGAAAGCAATACTCTACAACGTAGCCTGTGGCGCACAGGATTCTGAGTGGCCCGGGTTCGAAAGCAGTGGTACAGTCAGGCTCAGGTCCAGTGGTGTAGCTATCAGGAGTCAAGTGTGGGTTTGGGGTGGGGGTGGCGCTGAAATGGGAGGATGAGAATAAAAAATAATAAGCACTTTTTAGAAAAAACATGACGAAATTGATGTATGCCTGCAGGCATGAATATTTCCCTGTTAATAATAAAGAATCTGACTTTATTTGTTTTTATTGGCAAATTTATAGATTGTAATTTCTTCCGATTTTCTCTTTTTTTTTATACTGTTCTGTAATTACTTCATGTCACTGAAATTTCGAGTATTTCAGTAGGCCCTATATCAGTTCAAAGGCAGTGGATTTCGTAAGGTGGAAATATATATCAGGACTTCGAGCGAATGTTAGGACTGGGCAGCATTTCATCGAAGGTGAGTTAAATTTCAAATAACACCGAATTCAATGCCTCCTTCGTGGCATACTTCAATTAGATGTCAGACGGGTAATTACAAATTTCGACTGGATCGAAAACTATGTACAGCTAAAGTGAGGTAATTAGGATCATTATTGTGAGATGGATCATGAATCTCCAAATATCGAGTGACGTATATCTATCCTAACACACCGTAGCAGCAGTGTAGCAGCTATATTTTTCCGTCCAGTGAGTTCCTGTGAAGCGCCATAGCGAATAGCTAGTTTTTGTAGCCTACATTTTTGAAATACCATGTATCACTTTGTTATATGTGGGAATAGGTACCTTAAAGTCTTGATGCTAAATTGATGCAAAAGCACGCAAAATGTAGTTGCGAG
>NW_022704511.1:0-1041 GCF_011630105.1 Anneissia japonica | reverse complement strand
AACCTGTTAATAAATTGAGTTTTCAAGCTATCCAATGTGTCAAATGTCTTTCCTTGGATCCATAGTCTAGCCTGACCCTGTAAACTACGCTTAAAAATGCTAATGACATTTTGTAATGCAGCATCATCTGCAGGATTTTGTAACGTATGGGCTTCTAAGTAGTCCATAAAGGAAAGAAAGTGCGCACTACATTGATCATGGTCTGTTGTTTCACCATCATAGCGTTTAGGTAGGAAATCTGTCTGCCTTAATTGAGGGGCTTGTGGCACTTGTGGTGCTTCGTCTACCATTATGATTAATTAGCAAATTAGATTTTTTTAAAATATGGTAATGCAAATACATTAACTAAACTCAATTGTTCAACGGAAGCAGCAAATGCAATGATTGAAAATACACTCAAACTCTTTCACACAATGATGGAATTTAACAAGGTATTCAACTTACCCATTTACTTCATTCTTGATAAACAAAATGCAATTTCCAAGCAAACAAAAGTTCAGTTAGAAATGAAATTTAAGGGAAATTAAATGTTCGAAGTTTTACGTTGGCCTAAAGTTCAAAAGTTAGAGCGTTTTTCCATCGTCATGGGGTGAAGTCCACTTGTCTTGAATCCTAATAACTTTCGGTCATCTGTCGGCTTGTCTCGAATCCTAGTAAGTTTGACATCTGTCGGCTTGTCTCGAATCCTAAAAAGTTTGTCATCTGTCGGCTTGACTCGAATCCTATTTTGTGTCTGTTTCGTTTGTTACGTTGTAGGATTTCGGCTGCTAATTGCAGATATGCCTAGCAATATGTGATCTGCTTGTAGTTGTTGCGGTATTTGAAGAAAACGTTTATTCGTTTCCAAGATTCATGTCATTTAGAAAGGACAAACAATCTGCTTAACCGCAATTCGGGTATCATTTAGTCGTTTAGTGCGTCCTCAATTGTTTGGCGATATGTGCTCAGCTTTGGAGAGGAGGTACCGTGAAATCAATGCCCGGGTCTTCCACCATGTTATATATCGGTTAGTTGTTGGTGACTTTAATGAGTAGTATGACA
>NW_022704510.1:0-1213 GCF_011630105.1 Anneissia japonica | reverse complement strand
ATTGTGTCAAACCTGTGCCGGGAGGCCTATTCCATTTGTCTTGACAGTGTAAAAATTATATAATAACTTATACTGACATACCAGTTTAAAAAAAAACACTGGTGTAGTGTGACAAAAATAATAATAACACTGTCCTCTTGAAAATCTGTAATTTTAAAGTACTCAAAAAAATATGGATTTCCTACCCATTATATTAAAAAATATATTCGAGAAGCAAACTTTACAAATATTCTCAGTTTTTAATTCAGAAGAAAAATTCTAGATTTCCTGGGAAAATTATATTTTATTTTGGAAGAGGGAAACTGGCCTTTAAGATTGGATTTTAGGTAGACTTGGGAGGCCTGCTGAGTCATTGCGACATGTTTCCAAAAACAAATACAGTAAAAAATTTAAAATGCCACAACTACGAACTAATTAAAGGCAATCTTCTGTCACATGTTCAATAAATCGAGATATTTTGTCCGTAGTAGTAATAAAGATTTATTTATTCACGAAAACATAACTCAACAACTTACATGTTTTTCATCATGGCCGTGATAAAAAAGAAAACAAAAAAATATAGTATATCAAATTTACAAAGCATACACTATAAAGGAAAGGCTTGAATACAATATAACTAAATATGATATTTTGGATTTGCGTCAGGAGAATCAATTAGGGGGCCTATATGTATTTTGCCCAACCTGTCGTGAAAATATATTGAATACTCAGTGCGTGATTCAATATACATTTTTAAATCACATTTCTCAAGCAATAAAATATCGTCACGCACATTTGTATTGTGGTATTTTATTTTGAAGCTGGTTCAACTATTGTGTACCTGGATTTGCGTTAGGGGACTTTTATGTGCAATTTTGCCCAACCAGTCCTGAAAATGTACTGAATATTCCATGAGTGTAAAAACACTAGCAAAAAATGCTCTAGGCCTATACTTACTACTATTATTTATTACGGCTTGAGTTTTTTATGCAATTATGTTTAATTATCATTATTTAATTGTTATTGGGCCTTCCATACATACAAAAGTTACTGTATTGTTTGTGAAGAACGGCAGTCGTCGATGAAGAAATTTGTCTTCAATTTTCAGTTATTTCAGGCGTATCCGCAAATGACGTATGTTGTTACATTTATCAGTTGGTTTATTAATTTTTTTTTTAACTAGGCTAAGAAGCACTATACATGATTGTTTATAGATTTATCGTAAAAATTTGTA
>NW_022704509.1:0-1903 GCF_011630105.1 Anneissia japonica | reverse complement strand
GTCATAGGCCCACCAGCCAGGCTAGACCTAGCCTAGGCCCTACTACTAATCAAAACAGAAAAAAATGGCGGCACGTGTAAATTAACAACTGCAACTGGGAATTTGAATTAGGTCTTGGCCTATAGGCTAGAGAGGGGCCAGGGAAGTTAAGACCACTTCATTGATTAGGGCAGCCTTATAGACTGTAGAAGACTCTTGGGATACAAGTAAACAAGTAATGCGAGGATCCCGAAACCCGGTACTTAGCATAGGCTACTTGTTGTTTTATTTGCCGTACTAGGCCTCTGCAGGCCCTAGCCTGGATGGATTCTTTTTCTCACTGGACTTGATCTTCTCTGATTTTTAATACTAGACACAGCAAGATCTCTTAGAGCTAGGCCTAGTTTGCATTGCAAACCCAACGTCGTTTTGAATCCACATGAAGTGATCATCCACGAAGTGAGCACACGAATTCTTTTGACTTGTGCTCATCCGGCCCATGAAAATTTGAATTGTAAAATTGACAAATTTAACCCAACAACGTCTTTTACTATCTTTAGGTAACGTAAAATATTTACTTCGTGTGCACTTATAACCCCCTACAACACAATTTAATATACTAACAGCCTAGGGTAGAAGTTCGGGCTTTTCTTCCTCCGCTAGGCCATCGTCGCAGTGTTTGTTTTGATTTCGCGCTTGGATGAAGATTGGCAAAGTCGGTCACCAATGACGTCATTGAGTGACCTCGTTGTTTCTAAGGTCTTTCAAAAATGACACTTCAAACTCATTTTTTTCGTACAAAATCAATTTTATTCGTAATTTATGACCAACACTTGTGTTTATAATATATTTATAAATATAAACACGCTGTAGTTTATAAAAATTGTCAGAATAGGTGGCAGAGGCACTTTAATTAATTTTTTTCTTCTTCTCTGTTGTTAAGTACCTCGAGGTTGTGTCAATGTGAGGCGTTATATAAATCCAAAATTATTATTATTATATATTTTCTGCGAAATGCGTGTTTCAACCAAAATCACTTTGAAAGGCGGGACCGTCCCGCACGATGCGAGACGGTTGGTAACTATGTCTTGAGTCATACCGTACTATCTCCATGCTATCTTGTGGCTGTCTCCTAAGAGAGAATGGTACCGGCTATACAGGCTGTCAGCATCTATTTCAGGATATTCAAAATTTCCAAAAAGTGTGTACACTTCATGGTGAGGGCAAGAGTGGATACCGTATGCTCTCAGACCCCACTAACTTTAAATTATGTATCCGTAGACTGAGATGGGGACGGACCATTATTCCGAAGGCCCATTGGTCCGAAGACCTATTAGTCCGAAGGTCCATTGGTCTGAAGGCCCATTGATCCGAAGGCCCATTGGTCCGAAGGCCCATTGGTCTGAAGGTTTCATTGGTCCGAAATTTTAAGATAGGACACAATAAGATACGGTACCATATTTCATAAATAGAAACAAGAACCATAGTGACAATCAAACAAAATCACATATGGATGACAGATACCCTATCAAAGATGAAATCGGGATCCCGATCGGGATTCAGTGAGATTCCATCAGAATGATCCCATCCCCCCGGAATTTTGTTAGGATTCCTCGGGGTGGACGGGAATTCATTTGTAAAATTACGGGATTTTGTACGCAATAACTGGATCGGCGGAATTTGGTAAAATTACGGGATTTTTTAAAGTCAGGATCGGTGGGATTTTTTACGCAATTTCTGGATCGTCAGGATTTTGTTTATAATTAGGCCTACTGGGGTTTTTTTTACGTTTTATCGGAATCGGAGGAAATTTGTTTGTACAATTTCTGTAGGTTCAATAACGATTATCACCGGAGGACCATCGTGGCTGGCTGAAACTAAACCGGAATTTACTGGTGATAATATTGACAACAATGAAGTGTTA
>NW_022704508.1:0-2101 GCF_011630105.1 Anneissia japonica | reverse complement strand
TTTAAACTCGTACTCGAGGAATATCGCAAGTATCAAGAGATGAAGCAAGATGCCATAGACAAGGGTAAGAGTGCGATCGATTCGCTAAAAACGAGATTGGCTCAAGATGCTGCAAGCGGAAAACGAGTCTAGATCACGTGACTTAGAGTTTTTGATGACGTCATCATCGATGACGTCATCGGGGTCACGTGACTGATTGGGGAAATGACCTTTTTGTGATGACGTCATCGGGGTCACGGGAAATGACCTTTTGTGATGACGTCATCGGGGACAAATGATGTATGATGACGTCATCGGGGTCACGCAAAATAATGCTAGACCAAAATATTGCTAGACCACATTGGTCGGGGATGACGTCATCGGGGTCACGTGAAATGACCTTTTGTGATGACGTCATCGGGGACAAATGATGTATGATGACGTCATCGGGGTCACGCAAAATAATGCTAGACCAAAAATATTGCTAGACCACATTGGTCGGGAACTCTCCTTTTCATACTACTCGACGAGCTCTCAACTGACGAGCTCCTGGACTGTCGAGATGTTCTGCTTTTAGACCTACCCCGGCATTCCGATCGAGATGAAGCAGGACCAGTATTCTTCATAGTTCCCTGCAGCAGGGTATTAAAAAGGCCCATTTGCTGCTGCTGCATTTCCTGCAGAATCGTCACCCACTCTTATCTTCAGATGGCGGAGGCTTAGACAGAAAACAGAAAGCTTTAGGACCATGAGATCTCCCTTTTGTAGACCCTCAGGCCCTGGTGAACGATAATTCAAACTAGATTTGTAGTTCGTCGCCTGTGGTGGATGATCACGACCCAAAAACTGGAGGCGTGCATCATCGCGCTCACGACTCACGCATTGAAGGCGTGAGCGGTCCTCACAATCGTCATGACCCAATAAATGGAGGCGCGACTCGGACCTGTCCGGCTGACAAGCACTATTACTAGGCCTACATGCAGCCTGACTTGCACTACCACTGCTATCTCGGCCTAACTCCGCGATATTAACTAACTTATCTACATTACCACCTACACTACACATGTCTTCTCTATCGGAAGGCATTTCCAATGTAAAAATGAGAAAAGGAACGAACTTACAGGTATTCTATTCCCTATCAAATAGATTACCGTGCGGATACCGCCATGCAGTTTTGAGAAGAGGTTGTAGGTATGGGGTAATGAGCCGGAAGTGTTTCTTTAAAAACTGGTATACCGCCAAGACAGATTGGAAACGCCAATTGATTCGAGCCGAGAGAGGATGAAGTATAATTTGGCCTAATCTGGCATAATTTGAGCCAGGCCACGGCATAATTGCTGCGAGTCAGGAGACGAGCAGCGACACTAATTTCGACGTAGGCCTATAGATTTCGATTTTTTCCCGGACTCAGATTAATTTTCGGGAGATCGTCGGATCGTTTTCGGTTTTCAGTCCGCAAGCGCGATGAAATTCGAGTGCTTTTCGGAGCCTTTTCGAGATCCACATGGTCCCGGCGGGGCGGCGTGGCTTTTAATTAAGGTCATTGTCAGTTTAGCTTGATAGTGTCGGATGTGTTCGTTTAGAGTTAGAATTGAATCGGTAAGTATTCCATTTTCAAACATTTATTATGTCAAGTCTTAGAAGTGTTAAGGTCATGATAATTTTAGTGATGTTTAGATCAGTGTAATTGTGTCCAGTTTGTGAAATTTTTAGTGCAGCTATGTAATGTAATGATTGTGTTTTTTTTAATAATTTAATTAAGTCTAGGCGCAACGTCGCTAGTCTTTCAATGGTCTATAACACAGTATATTAGGTATTCCATTAGCTTTTCTACCTAAGGTAGATCTAGGCTTAGGTTAAGTTAGGGCCAGGTGTCTAAACGAACAGCGTTATTTTTCTATTTGATATTAATTAGAAGTTGCCAGATTATTTTGATGTCTGTCTGTATGTGGTAACAGGCTCATCATAGACGCCATATTGTAATTTTGTGACGATTTAATTTTTTTTCATGATTATACTTAGGAGGTACCGGTAGGTAAGTAAGTAAGTAACTTTATTGCTTCTCTTTTATAACAGAAACACAACCGTCCGTAAAGATGTGCAACAATAACAAAATCAGTAA
>NW_022704507.1:0-724 GCF_011630105.1 Anneissia japonica | reverse complement strand
CACCTTGAAATTTAATATGGCTGCTAAATGACCTTGACCTAAAATGGCTGTCATAATGACCTCTAATGAAATAATTCCTATCAAAAATTGAATTTTGTGAGCTTATGTATGATTTTGCTGTAAAACACGACCACTTACAAATTATTAAGATATTCTACGTATTTAACAGAAAAATGAAATTGAATGACCTTAAATGACCATCTGACCATGTCACCATCTGACCATGTCACAAGTGCTATAAATCATTGACCATGAAAATATATTTTTAGACATCATAATTCTTATTGGAAGTAGTTTAAAGTCGATATATTGATAAATATAGGTTTTGCGTCGCAGCCATTTTGAAATTCAAGATGGCCGCCAGAATGACCTCAAATGAAATATTGTAGTTCATAGTAAAATTTTTGAATTCTGAGAGTCTGGGTATGATTCTAATGTAAAATTACGACAATTACGTAATTTTAAAGATACCATACAATATTTGACCTTGAATGACCTTAAATGACCCATTTGTGGCAATCTGACAAGGTCAAATATGATATGATGGTATTCCTCGATCATATAAACATACTCTTAGGCATTAGAATTATAATTCAAAGTGATTTAGAAGCGGAGATATAGATAAACATAGGTTTTATAAGGCTACCATTTTGAAATCAAAGATGGCCGCCATAATGACCTCGGATGAGGTGGTTCCTACCAAAAATTGAATGCTATGACCATA
>NW_022704506.1:720-968 GCF_011630105.1 Anneissia japonica | reverse complement strand
AAGTTGATTGTTGTGTAGTCGACATGTCTGTAGAAAATTCCTGTGTGGTTGACAGTCTTGTCGTTGAATCATCTATAGATGTTGACTCAACTGTTGTTGATTGTTGTGTAGTTGAGGCAATTGTCGTCGATTGGTCTGCTGTTGTTGATTCCTCTGTTGATGTAGGACTTTGTGTAGTTGATGCATCTGTAGTCGATTCTTGTGTCGTTGACGCTCCAGTAGTTGATCCGTCTCCTGTAGTCGAGTCC
>NW_022704506.1:0-675 GCF_011630105.1 Anneissia japonica | reverse complement strand
GTTAAATCTTCTGTTGTCGACTCTCTTGAAGTTGATTGTTGTGTAGTCGACTTGTCTGTTGAAAATTGCTGTGTGGTTGACAGTCTTGTCGTTGAATCATCTATAGATGTTGACTCAACTGTTGTTGATTGTTGTGTAGTTGAGGAAATTGTCGTCGATTGGTCTGCCGTTGTTGATTCTTCTGTTGATGTGGGATTTTGTGTAGTCGATGCACCTGTAGTCGATTCTTTTGTCGTTGAGGCGCTAGTAGTTGATCCGTCTCCTGTAGTCGAGTCCTCTGTTGTTGATTGTTTTGTAGTTGATGTAATAGTAGTTAACTCTTCGCTTGTTAAATCTTCTGTTGTCGACTCCCTTGAAGTTGATTGTTGTGTAGTCGACTTGTCTGTAGAAAATATCTGTGTGGTTGACAGTGTTGTCGTTAAATCATCTATAGATGTTGACTCAACTGTTGTCGATTGTTGTGTAGTTGAGGGAACTGTCGTCGATTGGTCGTCTGTTGTTGATTCTTCTGTTGACGGTTCTGTTGATGTAGGATTTTGTGTAGTCGATGCACCTGTACTCGATTCTTGTGTCGTTGAGGCGCCAGTAGTTGATCCGTCTCCTGTAGTCAAGTCCTCTGTTGTTGATTGTTTTGTAGTTGACGTAATAGTAGTTAACTCTTCGCTTGTCAAATCT
>NW_022704505.1:0-778 GCF_011630105.1 Anneissia japonica | reverse complement strand
CCCGGTTCGCCGGGTAGCCAGGGCAAACGTCACCTCGGCGTCGTGGTCTGTCGTTGGGAGCCGGGTGAGGGGGGAGCACCGATGCAGCATTCGGTGCCTCTCGACTTGGGAAGGTCTCGCCGGACGATGTCTCTGATCCCCTAATACCTTCGCGGAAGGCGTCCCGTTTGCGTACGGGACTTTTCGAGAAGGCGGTGTCTCGTTTGCGTTCGGGACTTTTCGAGATGGCGGTGTCTCGTTTGCGTTCGGGACTTTTCGAGAAGGCGGTGCCTCGTTTGCGTTCGGGACTTTTCGAGAAGGCGGTGTCTCGTTTGCGTTCGGGACTTTTCGAGGAGGCGGTGTCTCGTTTGCGTTCGGGACTATCGATAAGACGGCGTCCCGTTGGCGTACAGGACTTTCGAGATGGAAGAGTCACGTTTGCGTACGGGACTTTCGATAAGACGGCGTCCTGTTTGCGTACAGGACTTTCGAGATTGAGGAGTCATGTTTGCGTACGGGACTTTCGATAAGACGGCGTCCTGTTGGCGTATAGGACTTTCGATTAGGCGGTGTTCCGTTTGCGTGCGGGGCAATTTCGACTTCGATGCCACCAACGGGTAACGGATTACTGCCGATTGTTAGACAGGTACTGCTATTCCGTTGAATACTGCCTGCGGTCGGATCTGAATCAGCCCAAGAAAGTCAACGTTACCTGGGCGTCGGAGTTGGAATCCGACTTACGAAGAAGGTAAGGATCCTATTGCGCTAGGGTCCGTCGTTTATATTTTTTGGTTCGGGA
>NW_022704504.1:618-814 GCF_011630105.1 Anneissia japonica | reverse complement strand
CTGCTGGGGCTGATGTGACGGCCTCGCAAACGCCCAGCGCTGGGAACGCGCTGAACGGCGGTCACAGCGCGGGAACTTAGCCCTAGTCTGACGCCGCGCTTCCAACTCCCTAGCCCAAGCCTCTTCTTTGGCAGCGAACTGGCCAAAGAAGAGGTCCTCTGCCCCAAAAGAGGGGCAGTCTAAAAACCGGTCAAAA
>NW_022704504.1:0-519 GCF_011630105.1 Anneissia japonica | reverse complement strand
AAATAAGGCCAATGCCCGCCCGAAGGAGGCCAATGGCGTCCGGGACGAGAGTTGGGTTAGCGTCAGCGTCAGACAAGAAGGACAAAGCAAACCCCGCCCCATTCACGGCGCGAATGCCCTCCCGAGCTCCTCAGCCGCGCCCTGAGCTTTGTTAGAAAACAAAGCCTTAGAAGTAGAAGAGAGCTTCTGATCCTCCCGCAGTCTGCCCTTGGCAGCGCGAGGAATGGGCGGCGCCTGAATGAACTGCTTGAACTGGTCCTCGGGGACCGGAAAAGCAGCCGTAAGACGCCGCGGCGCGGCAACCGGCTTGGATTCCGCTTGGGAATTCAGGCGAAGGATGAGGTCCGAGTGGAGTCCCACAACCGGGACAGGGTGGGCGGGACGCGCAGGAGCCGGCGGCCCCCACAGACCCGCCCCCAAACCACCCCGGCACGGAGTCTCATAAGAGTCCCCCAAATGATCAAGGATGGGCGGCATCGCCCGGGCCACGAGCTGAGAGAGATCGGAGCCGAGGACAAT
>NW_022704503.1:0-621 GCF_011630105.1 Anneissia japonica | reverse complement strand
ATTGGAAATGAACTATAAAACAATATCAATAAATATTATGAATGTATAACTATTATAAGTACATACTTCTGGGGATTACAGTGGATATCAGCGCATGCTGTACCACATGTTAACTGGGTGTGTGTTTCTTCACAATTACTCCGGATATCAGCGCATGCTGTACCGCATGTCATTAGGTATGCAGTGATTTTCTTAGAGTAGGCATTATACTGGATATTAGCGCATGCTGTACCACATGTAATATTACAAATAGATAGTAATGTATATGATTTCTTTGCATTTTACTCAAGATATCAGCGTATGGTGTATCACATGTCATATACAGGGTTTCTTCTTAAAAGTAGGAAAATGAACTATAGAACAAAACAAATAAGTTTTATTAATGTGTATTAACTAATAACTAATAATTGAATTCCTCTGGGTACCACAGTGGATATTAGCGCAAGCTGTACCACATGTCACGTACAGGGTTTTTCTTAGAGTAAGTAGCGTACTGGATATCAGCGCATGCTGTACCATGTCATACAGGTTGGGTTTCCTAGATTAGGTAGTATAGTGGTTGTCAGCGCATGCCGTACCGCATGTAAATTACAAGGTTTTTTTCCATGTAGGCCTATTGCA
>NW_022704502.1:0-718 GCF_011630105.1 Anneissia japonica | reverse complement strand
ATTATGTGTAAAATAACGATTTGCCCCAGTTTTTATTTCGGAAATTTGCACTAGACAGGGAGTCAACTGATTCACTCAACCGTAACGAGCTGGTAACGACACAGTCAACTGATGAGATTGGTCGTCGCGAGCGGAAAATTGAAAAATTGGGACTGGCGAAAATATTCAATAATAATAATATAATAAGTCGAAGGCATTTTTGAAGAATCAATCTTTCAAAAAGATATGTTTGCTGGTTTGGATAAGGAAGTCTTGGAAGTGGTGATCTTAATAGTGGTGTTAAATAGGTTTGTTTAATACCAACTTGTCTTACCTGTGTAGGCATAACCTGGCATTGTGCAGTACTACTGTACGTATGTAGAGAATACGGAATACTACTCTACTGCCTGGCGCGGCCTAGGCCCCTAGTTTAGGCCTAGGCATACAAAATATATAATAATAATATTTCAAACATTAGACAAACAAACAACACTATTTTAAATAAAGTACATTAATTTACATGTTAATTATTAGGTCCATGGAACTATCTAGGACCTACTACTACTACTACAGCATTACTAAAATGCCAGTTTATTCGTCCAGGAATGTGGATGATACCTTGAAAACTAGCTCAAATTTTCGCGGAAAATGGCTTGGAAAAATGTGCACAGAACTGAACTTCTGCATGATACATTGACAATGGTTATATACAGTATCCAGATTAGTTCAAAGACTAATT
>NW_022704501.1:0-593 GCF_011630105.1 Anneissia japonica | reverse complement strand
ATGACCAGACAACTACATTCATGAATACACATAATCTTATTAGCCAGTCTCAATTCGGTTTCAGATAGGGTCATTCCACTAACGCATTATTACAGGCGCTTGATAAAATATCATCAGCACTTGACAACAAGTTGTTAACGATAGGAGTATACTTGGACCTCTCCAAGGCTTTTGATTCCTTAGATCATAGAATACTCATTGATAAGTTACCTTATTATGGTATTAGGGATATTATACTCGACTGGTTTCGTACCTATTTATATGAAAGAGAACAATATGTTGATGTGTGTAATTGTAAATCTGATTTAAGACATATTAAGTACGGCGTTCCTCGGGGATCGATTATCGGTCCCTTACTATTTTTAATGTTTATCAATGATATGCTATCAGTATGCAATTATGCTCATTTAATCATGTTTGCAGAATGTACTAACCTATTTTTAGAACATAAAAATATATCTGATGCATACAAAACAATGAATTCTGAACTTAAATGCCGCTTTAATGAATGGTTTATTAATAATAAGTTTACTGTAAATACAAACAAGACAAAATACATGATCTTTAGTGGGAAAAATACAATTTTTAACTCT
>NW_022704500.1:0-1416 GCF_011630105.1 Anneissia japonica | reverse complement strand
TTCTTACAGAAACATTTTGTTATGTCATTTTGACATAAGCCTATGTAATGTATTCTTATAAAAAAAAAATTACCGTAGGTACAAACGATTACAGATCATAACACTAAACAATAGTGTAGTATTTTGACAGAAAGCGGATTTGTCACGTCATCGTCCGACGATACTGAACGTTTTGGCGCAGCTCCTATGTTTTAGTTAAAGACGGGCTCAATAAGGGTGATTGACGAAAAACTTGCAACGGATAATGAGATACAGATTTTTGAATATTTAAAAATTTAAGGAAAATTGGGAGTAACCTCTATTATTTCGTTGCTTTAGTACTATAATTTGTTTTTCTATAAGTTCTGACAGGACGTTTCGTCTAACAGACTGATGTAGCTGAAACACTTGCTTATACTTTACTGGACACCATCTAGTCCATTCAGTCATGAATAGCTGATTTTTTACATCCTCAAACAATTTATATTTTATGTATTACACAATGTTAACCCGTTCGTGCTTTCGTTTGCTCATTCATTCATTCATTCATTCAATGAATGAACGAATGAGAGAGCAGCTTAGCTCAGTCGGCTAATCTGGTGGTTGCCACTCGGTGTGCGCTTAACCGTGGAGATCTCTGGGTACACGGTTCAATTGCTATCGTTGAATCTCCTTCTGTTTAAGCCATTGGTCCCGTGTTAATTTATGGCCCATGTGCACGTTAAAGAACGCTGTACACAATTCGGAAAAGAGTAGGGATTTGTCTCTAGGTGTATTGCCCAATCAGCACCAGAAGGTGTTCGTTTGCTATTCTTGGTGTTTACACCGAATAAATCCAATCCCAATCCACTCTTGAATTCGTGGTAGTGTATGCTACCACAGGAAGGTGGATAAAATAAACGAAAACACAGTGTATTCAGTTTATAGAATATACATATAATATATTTCTTGTTTAATGGACGATTCCCCAAAGCCCCCCTTTGATATGTTAGCCAAAGTTCCACAAAACGTCGTTTAAACTATTAATAGGTCCATGCGTAAACCTTTCGCTTTTTCGCATGTGTTTGTGGGATTTATTCCTGACCATGTTCTTGTTGGTCAGCTCAAGTATGATTGACACTCCGTAAATATTACATCTTCCTCCATCTTTCAACTACCAATGTACACCAAGGTCTCCCTGATTTGTCCGATCATTAAGTAAACTTAATATTAAGACTAATAATATTGACTGTAATCCCTATTACGTCAGTAAAAATAATATTTATATTTTATAACAGCTCCACTCGTCATTGGCCTTGATTTATATAAGATGAAATTATCGATAATAAATATGTACTGTATATATAGCCCAAGTACAACATATAGGCCTATTATATATATGCTTAAATCTTAATAGATACGGTACGAAATAATACAATAGGCTAATATATTAACGTT
>NW_022704499.1:0-665 GCF_011630105.1 Anneissia japonica | reverse complement strand
CATTTTTTATTTCTTGATTCAATTCTTGCTTATACAGTATTTAAATATTTGAAGATTAAAAAAAAATATATATCATTTCTATTACCAAATTTTTCATTGGGGCCATTTTTACCTACCTGTCATATGGGGCCATTTTTACCGGGGCCATTTTTTCTGGGGCCATTTTTTCCGGGGCCATTTTTTCTTGGGCCATTTTTTCCGGGGCCATTCTTACCTACATTCGATTTGTGGTTGTTCATTCTAGATCTGAAAGCTAGACCAGTTTCGCCAACATAGTTTCCCTCGTTGCATTTGTTGCAGTATATAAGGTATATAATATTGGGCGAGTTACAATTCAGTACTGGTGGCCGGATTGTTATTTGTGTTCCTGGTGGAGTAAATGAGCTGTCAGTATTGATGATGTTGCATAATTGACATCTAGAGCTGTTACATTGTGTGTTGCCATGTATCGGTTAAGTGGAGGGGAGTTTAGATGAGGTTAAAGTGGACTTTAAATTAGGGGGTTTTGTGGTCCAATTTTGTGGTCCAATCAACTAATTGTATTGATTACTTGATTCTGATCGGTTTATTATTCTTTATGTATATGTAATATCTCCCAAGTTTTCTCACTTTAACGTTGATGAAGATAGCAGGAGCTATCGAAATATCCGTTTGATTTTGTTATA
>NW_022704498.1:0-1562 GCF_011630105.1 Anneissia japonica | reverse complement strand
CGGAAACAAATTGGCCGTAGATCGGGAGTTCTAATGTGGAATTGTGGATTTTCTCCCCAAGAGATGGGTGTTCTCCCTGTAATCTCCCACTGCACTGGCTCCACCCCTGCTTCACGAATTGCCTTTTTCCAACTTGGAACCCCTGCAAATGTGTATCTTTGTTGTAATATAAATGCTAAGTTTTTATTATTTATTTGAGGTATATTTATTAAAAATTCAATATCAAAAACATACATAGCAGCAACAAAGGCTGAATTGCGTATGAATTAAGAAGTAAGAATAAAATATATATTATATAATATTAAAAAGGTAGAGAAAATAAAAAGACAAAAAAATAAATACCAATATCAAAATACGAGATAACCACGGAAGGAGCATTTGTAAAACGACCGGACAGTAAAGGGAGGGGAAAATAAATCAATCAACTGGAGGGGGAAAATATTGAGTTTAACTTTTATTTATTATGTAAGCCAAAAATGGGATCGGACTTGTTTGGAATCGTTTGGTTACCGGTAATTAATTACCGTTTCTTTTATTTAAATAAGCCTGCATCTTCATATCCGGAATAAAGAAGAGTCCCCCCTAGTTATTTTTGTTTTCAATACCAGGTCTATAGTGATAATCTTATATTTCTATTTGCCCTAATATACCACCAAAATCATGTGGAAAAAAACTAGAACGTACCCTTTCCGTTTCAAACTTAGAGACAAGAAAATGTAGATCCAGGCCTTCTAATACGGTTTTGATTGATCGAGACATTTTTGTTTTCGTTAGTTATTAATTTTATCACTAAGATAATCACATGACGAATATGCTTTGTTTTCCACTAGGCTCATTCCCACGGCCGTTGATTTTTTCCACTTGACCCGATGTCAAAGGTCATGAAAGCATCGAATGATAAAAGAACCGTACGTAATGATGAAAGGGCCGAAAGGTAAAAGCACCAAATGATAAAAGAGCCAAAGTGCGGCAAAAACACCGAACGTAATGTTAAAAGCACCGAACGTAATGTTCAAAGCACCGAACGTAATGTAAAAGCACCGAACGTAATGTTAAAAGCACCGAACGTAATGTAAAAAGCACCGAACGTAATGTAAAAAGCACCGAACGTAATGTAAAAGCACCGAACGTAATGTAAAAGCACCGAAAAAAATGTTAAAAGGGCCGAATAGCAAATGCGCCGAACGGAAAAGAGCCATTAAAGGCAGTAACGACGTTCCATACTCTTGTGGTTGCAGTAAAATTTGAACATTTTACTAAGTGGAGAAACTAAAGGAAACAAGCGAACAAGAGCAGCGCCTATATATCATAGAGCTATTAAACAACTAGAGTGCTGACAAGATGGCGCAGCAATGGATGTGTACCGTCCAAGATGGCCGTCGTAGTAAAGCGCCACCTTCAGGCTTAGTATACATATTATTACATCAATAAGCCCTCTGACTGACTATTATTTCATTAATGATAATTTATTTATTTATTATTATTTATTTACATTTGTTTACCCAGGGTAGCCCAAACAGTTAAAACACTGATTTCCATTGGGGCCCTGCATTTAAAGTACA
>NW_022704497.1:6567-10724 GCF_011630105.1 Anneissia japonica | reverse complement strand
TATATATAATATGAATCAAGATAGCCATTAACACTGTTAAATTATGTATAAATAATCAAAGAAAATTAAATACAGTGTTCGACATAAAATAAATGGTACAACGTGAAGCGAAGAATGTGTTGTTCTATACAGTAAATACATAGACCTACCTAAATACATTGTATTTTTGTTCCCTTATCAGGGTGATGGTTATAACACAAAATGTTCGTAAGTAAATTTATTAGGGTATGCCTCGTTTTTTCGAAAGCACTGATTTTTATGGATGGGTCATATTTTGCGATGCTATAGTCACAATTAGGCCTACTATGAAACAGTCAGATATGTATTTTATTCGACCGGACTTGATTTCAAGCAAATACAATTAAAACAGTTTTTAAATAAGTGTAAGCGAATTGTTATAAAACTAATTTTCTAAAAATTTAATAAAATCAATAATAAATAATGATTCTAAATAAAACAACAATAAAATTTGGGCGAAATATAGGCCCATTAAATTATTGCTTAACATTTTCTACCCTCCTGTTATACTTCTGCGCTATACGTGGTCATTTCTCGTTAAAAGTTATTCGATTTTCGATTAAAAACTAATTCGATAGTTTTAATTTATCAATTCATCGTGTTTTGATTTTATTTTTTAGAAGCAGAATAATTATATAAGTACAGTATACGAGTATACCTACTTCTCCGTAACAGCAAAAAATAAATATACTGTGCGCAAACTATTGTCCAATCACAAAAGAGTATTTTTTGCATGCGCTGCGCCGAGAGTTGTGTTCATAAAACAAATATTTATTAGGGCCTAATATTATTTTGTGAAAAAGTATCCTCAAAAATCCATGAGCATGAGACCACAAGACGAGCAAATCAAGGTAAAATTGAACGGCAAACACGCACAGTAGGTTATTTGAACGGTATAGACTTCGAATATGACTTATATTTCTAATAATTAGTATAGTATGGCCTATGGAGGTAGACTTAGGCCTAGGCCTCCTACCTAGGACCAGCCAGTCCGAGCGCAAGACTGCGCGTCTAGCCTAGGCCTAAGCCTAGGCGACTAGGACAAGACTTGGCCTAGCTAGAAGAAGGATTGGTTACTGTTATAGGTTTAAGCCCAAGTTTATGTATTGTGTTTAAAATCAGTGATATTTGTGTAGTTGGCGTTTAGAAATCTTAAATTCATGGTGTTTGTGGAAAAATGAATTCATTTATTATTAGTTACAATTTTACATTATTGAATGCTTGTTTGTAGTATAAAAAGTAGGCTATCCTTGGCTTGGACTGTATTCATATTAATTAACGGGAAACAATTGGGTCTTCTATGCCTATCTATATAACAATGCCCTAGTTTTAGCCTATACAACCATTCAGTATAAAATACTGAATGAACTTAACATTCAAACTACTAGAATTGCTTGTACTGTAGTTGCCTTAGATTGCCTGAAAATAATATTCCTGAAGGCCCTAAATGAGCACCGAAATTAAAAGCTGTGGGAGGTATCTAGATATTTGATCAGATTTTATACAATTTTTTTTCTTGGGGGTGGGGGGAGGTGGGGAATGGTAAGGGGTTGTAGGCTGGCTCCAGATGGTGGAGGCAAACGAACGAAGTAATCTTAACAGTGAACTACAGAAGCCCTAATACTTACTGTAGTAGACCTCCTACTTATTTCATTTATATTTATTAGAATTCCAGATTTTTAATGTATAATGATTTCTTTGTTTATTTTTTAACTTTATTTTAAAATGTTCAATTCAATTTTGTGGTTGACAGCACGGTTTATGTTTATTTTTTAAATTAATGACAGACCTTTATGAAATGCTTTAATGTGAATTATTTTGTTAGACTGCAGTATATGCATTTTAAATTGTTTTATTATTATTATTATTATTATTATTATTATTATTAGTATTATTATTGATACTTGATGAAAACTTGGGAGGTGGATTAGCTCTCATACCTTTCTCAAATGTAATGTCTTGACGACATTCGCTAAATCAGGGGAAGATAAGTAGTGTGTATTTTTTGTGTGGTTTATATAAGTATTATGGGGCAGAGTCTTTATCGTTATACCGAGCTCACTCCCAGTGGCGTAACGCTTATGCGCCCTCGGGCGGCGGTCTGCAGGGCCCTCGACTCATAGGGGCCTGGGGCCCTCCAATTAGGTCTTTTCTCTACCACCCGGATGCAAAATAGGCATCTCCAGTGACGGATTAAAATGGAGACAAAAATATATATATTCAAATTTTAAGTTTGTGAGTGCCATTTCCGGCACTCACGTGTCATAATCATAGATTTTCTTACCTCAGCCCCAACATGGTTGGAGCTGAGGTAAGAAAATGTATGATTATGACCCTCCATTTGTAAAATAGACCCCCTCTCTATTTCAAATTTCTGGACCCACCACTGATATCATATCATATATTTCGTCGTTAAAGCACAATGACAAAAAATAATTAAAAAACGAGTACATCATAAAATCCCACGATTGGCGACCGAGAGACCCAAAAATGTCTTAGGTCTCAGAAAGCCACAGAGCCCTTGGCCCCAACCCAAGCGTTATGCCTGCTGCCTCCACTCAAGGGAGATTAGGTAGGCTACTGCCGTCATCGAAAGTTAAGTCTTATTAGTTGGATGGAGTATTTTAATTTTTAAATTCTCAAGGTTTATGCTGGAGGAAAATCCAGGCCCACGTCTAATCGATATGGTATGGTTTATGGGTTTGCCTCGTCCGGAAGGATGAACATGGACTTCTTGGCGTACACCTGAATACAGATAATGAGATCATTGTTTTCAATCCTGTTTTTAGATTCTCCGCTGACTACTTTTAAATAAATAAAAAGAATTTTAAAATTAAATAAACAAATAAAATAAATCAAACAAGCCTTTAAAGTAATGAAGTAAGACAGCGGCTTAAAATGGCATTAAACAAACCGCAATATTAAGTTTATAATCGAGCATTGGAGACGATCGATGTTACGTGAGTAGTTGCTAAGTTAATTAAGTTCTTCACTTTATTATCCTTTAACTTGTAATCCCCATTTTTATAATATACATTAAGTAGTGCTATCTGGTAATCCCCACATTGAAGAAGTTGTCAGAAAAGGCAACCTGATATAATCGCTTGCATTAAATCAATTATAAATGAACAAGACGATTTTAATAGAATATACTATATGGGGATCTATTTTGGAAATCTATTGGAATTCCTTCAATAAACTATGCGTCAAGGCACCACAAAACGTTGCTAAAGAAGCGCTATACGGTGATCTAGAATGGCAATCTGTGGAATCGACAGATAAAACACCCTTTAATTAATCGCTTGGGGAACATGGATGATTAGATGGCCAAAAACTCTTTATAATGCAATAAAATTTGTGGAAAGTAAATTAAAATAGGAATGGCTTAATAAAATAAATAAATTCTATATAAGTGTAACATGGAAAAATATATATACAGAACCATCTAATAATTGGATGTGTAAATTTAAAGATCAAAACAGAAAGAACGATAATAATGAATGGCAAAAGAGAGCACAATCCAAATCACCATTGATACATTATACAATATACAAAGACAAACCAGAACTCGAACCGTATCTTCTTGATAAAAAATATTTTAAAGAAGTTGCCTAAAATTTAAAGAACGCTCCAACTCATTAAACCTTGAAGGCAGAAAACAATTATGGTCGTCGGAAAATTCAGGTATATGTAAACTTTGTAATGGAAATGCTAAAGAAAATACTATGCACCTTCAATTAATTCAACAGAAGAAAACTCTCAAAACCTAAAAATAGAATTAGAATGGCTTTACATTTTCATGGAAATCGTTTCAGGCAGATTCAAACGACATTTACTTTTAGATAAATTTATACATTGTACATTAATAACATGACTGTGGGCAAAATGTTTGATTCCCACCGCAAAACATATTTACAAAGTGCATGGGAACTGAGATTAAAGTTATACAAGCAACTACCACGCTACCCAAAATAATATAATTTTAATAAAACGTAGAATTATTGATTTAAAAAGTCTATTTACAGAATTTTAAAGAAACGGATCCGTCTGCAGATATTGGGATTCCTTTCAGTGGATACTTAGTTTATTTTGTCATTCTGATCGGATTTTCTCTACTGTTCCGTTTTAATTTTAAATAG
>NW_022704497.1:0-5961 GCF_011630105.1 Anneissia japonica | reverse complement strand
ACATTATACAATATACAAAGACAAACCAGAACTCGAACCGTATCTTCTTGATAAAAAATATTTTATAGAAGCTGCCTAAAATTTAGAGAACGCTCCAACTCATTAAACCTTGAAGGCAGAAAACAATTATGGTCGTCGGAAAATTCAGGTATATGTAAACTTTGTAATGGAAATGCTAAAGAAAATACTATGCACCTTCAATTAATGCAACAGAAGAAAACTCTCAACTCTGTTTAGTATAAATTTAATCCAATCTTATGTTCATAGTTTACCTGATATTCTTCACGTCTATTTTATAATCAAAAGTAAGTTCTGTATTCCTTTTAATAAACAAATAAAATGTGAGTATTGTTATTAAACATTTGGTATCATTTTTCTATTTTGACCATTATATAATATTTTTGACTACTAATCTTTAATACTCTATTTTTTTTCTCTCTCGCTAATCTGTTGTTGTTTCCTTTGTTTCTATTTTAATCTGTGTTCTTTATATAATTGCTACTTGATTGTACTATTGTATTAGGCCCTATGGACGCACTACCGTATACAGGTGTGTTCCACTGTTCTGAAAGCGAGTTTAAATACTGAAATACATTACCGGTATTTGTTTATTAGTATCGTGTTGACAGTGCTCGCAACAAACACGCTTTAAATTTTATTATTTGCTATGATTTCCTAGCTGCGCAGTAGCGAAGCTAGGTGGGGAAAGGGCCCCAGTGTAAGATTGATTCATCGTAAAAATTGCTTTACCCGCTACTCCGGATTAGTAATAAATACTAATGATAATCGATTCGTAACTATTTTAAGAGGAGCACATATTCGGTCTCAGCAATTGTTGTAAACTAATCAGGAAAATTGATCGCATGTAAAATTAAACAATTGCAGTGGCGGATCTGGAAATTCGAAATAGAGGGGTATTTTCACAGGTGAAGGACGAAGACCTCCTCACCCTCACCATGGTTGGGGCCGAGCTCACCATGGTTGGGGCCGAGGTAAGAAAATGTATTATTATAGAGCCTCTATCACCTCTAGATGGCCGGAAATGGCCGCTCAAAGGCTTATAATATAGGCCTTAATGAAATTTCGTTGTTTTTTTGGTTTTTTTTTATAATTCATGAAAAAATAGGCTATCGGGCCGGCTGGGGCCTCCTTGAATACACCAGTTAATAGAACCCAACCCAGTAATCAATAATTACTACTCTAAAATCTGAATATCATTGAGGAGACCGCTGGCCCCCCCCCCCCTTTCTTTCCTTCACAATTAATTTTGAAATTATTTTTAATTATTATTTATAGGTCTATTTATAATTGGGCCCTTGCCCCATGCTTTGTACTGGCTGTACCGTATCGTACGCCACTGTACTGCGACCTAGACCTACAACAAGCTTTTCTAGCTTAACCACAGCAGTTCTATGAGAGGACTAGTCTTCATTTTATCGTCCGTATCTCTGTCTGAAGTTTCTTCTCCTCCGCACCCTGTGCGGGGTTCCTCATAGGGTCTTCCACGGGTGCGTGGATTTCCCCCGGTGATTGGCTGCAACGTATAGATGACGTCATTCACAACCAATCACCGGGGCAGCGGCACATCACTCGTCCCACTTTTATTTTTTTTGAATTCCTTCTCCTGGATAATTATTACGCGAATAACGTTAGAAACAAATGAAACGAATAAATCAATACCTACAGATGACAATTCGTAGGACCTTTTTTTTTTATTACTAGAGGGTCTAGGCCTCTTTATGTCCTTACTAAATACCTCCTTGTTCCTACAAACTACACTACATAGTTATTACTGTTATACCAGGGAGATACACTGGTATAGTAAACCACATAACTGAATCAATAATTAAAACAAAACTCTTACCCCTTGATACTGCTGAAATACTTCCAAGTCTATGTTTGAACCGCCTATCATCAAGAGCTGTAACTGTACCAATTAACTGATAAAAATTCAAAAACCAGCATTCTAGAAGTGACCATGGCCAATCCGATTTAAGTAATTCGAGCTGAGTAGCCTGGACCATGGCTGAAGGTTAGCAACAAAGATTGTATGCATGCACAGCACAAGTTGGTGAACTGTGTCCTGTTGTTGAAGTGCTTGAGATTGAATTGCTTTTTTTAAGAAAATGATAAAGTAAAATAATTTGTGCTTATAATTAAGTGATCCAATGATGCGACAATGTATAGTTCTTTACTTTACACTACAGGTATTCCTATTTCTCCTCCAGCCTCATAGGCCCCAATGTGCTAAAAACATCTGAAAAAATATATCCCAAATGTTTCATTCCTTATAGTACACATAGGCCTATGTGATAACCCAATACTTTGCCCACATATAGGCTGACACAAACATCTGTGGCGTAGGTCTATCTGGGTGCGGGGGGTAATGATCCTGAGAGCATACATCCCTCCAAAAGTTACTCGTCCCCCTCCCAAGTGCACCCCTAAAATCACGGTAAAGTAGTTAAAAATCACCTAAAATCACCTTGTTTTGCGAGTTAGCGCACCTTAAATGATCATCGAGTCCTTCCATTTCACCTTCGAGCTCCTATCAGCACCACCATTTCAAGACTTGTAGATACGCCACTGGACACAGGATAACCCATGGTTCACCAATGTTTTTCTCTTATGGGCCTCAAATGGGATTACCTATAGGCCTCCATAGGCTTATTAAAAATATATTTTCCACTGCTTGCCTATATTTATTCATATATGATTTCTAATTTGCCCACAGGGGCTGACCCACAAAAAGCTCTTATGAATGTTCCCATTTCTTACCCCCAAGGGCCCCAAATGTGTTAAACTATCTGGTCCTGCCCATTTTGAAAAAAATGTATATCCCAAATGTGACCCAAGACCACAAAAGGACTGTAAAATCGTACTCTATCAAAATGGGTTTTTAATGTAAATGAATAGAGCACATCATTAACTTTATAATAAGGGGTCAATGACCTTAATCGGACAATTACCGTATGTGTAAGTAAGCTATTTTGAATTATAATTATTCTCTATAAACTGGCCTATGAAGTTTTGAGCAAAAGGGCTTTAAAAGTACTGAAGAAATTGAAAAAAAAATCACAGCAGCAGTCAAAGAAACTCCTTAGCAACGACACAGTTCCCATTGAGCTATTGCGATGAAATTTTCTACGGTTTGCTGGAAATAGGTTGGGGAACAAAGATCTTCTATTTTTAAGTCAGATCTTCTATTTTTAAGTCGATACCCCTGGGGGTTAATTAGTGATACCCGGGGAAAATTGGTTATACCTTTATAAAGCTAAAGCATCTATGTAACTATTATGGCATCCCCATTGTTCTGATGAATTTAATAGACATAAGAAGTGTTTTATTCGTCAAGCCTTGATGGAGAGAGTGTTTTGTCAGGGTGTGGATGAAAAGTGGACGGGATGGGGTTACGAAGGTTTGGATTCTTTTTTTTTTAAATTTATAAACATTAACTAAAACATTTTCAGAATTAAGCAAGTATTTCAAGTGAAATTATCAGGATTTATCGTCGCAAGCTACATTGTAGCATCTGGAGGTGGTTACAAACCTGTTTCGAACTACGGGTTCCATCATGTATGTGTTTCATTATGTATGAAACACATACACAACACCAAATTAAATTATTAAATTAAATTATATTATTATTTCATAATAATGGAATATATATATATATATATATATATATATATATATATTATTGATATTATTTTAATATTTTGACATACATCATGAATTGCTTCACAGCAAGAAGATCATTTTTTAAACAAGACATGAACCGCTTCGTATCTTTTGAATAACTTCAAGGTTATTTTCTTCATTCAATATAGTCCGTACCATGGTGCTATGCTCTAGAAAATTACTTTTGAACACTTATTTCTAAAGCAATTGTAATGTCGACACGCACGTTATTGTTTGATTCTCTAAAGTTGTTTGACTATTTTGTACACGATTTGATTGACGTTGTGTGAATATACTTCATCAATACGTTTTAATTTCACATCGCTAAAAATAGTGCAGATGATCGTTCTGTTGGCGTCAGTTTTTTTTGAAGATTCAATAACCACGACTAGTTTCTTAACATGTACTCAACCGCAATAGTTCTGATCCGCTTCACTGCCAGACGGAAAGAGGATTGTTGTCCAAATCTTTTTCAACAAGTCATGAAACAGTTTAGTATTATTTGAATTAATTCAAGGCTATTTCCTTCATTTATGTATACACTTTAAAGTTTGTTCAACTACTTAGTACACGATTTTGAATGACTTCATAAATACGTTTTAGATTTACTTCACTACAAAGAACCGACCATTCTACTATTTTATAGATACTGTTTGTTTATTCTGAAATCACATACATAGCATACGAGTACTAATAAACGTATTATTATATCTGATAGTTTTTATTTATCTATTTTGGGGCCTGAATTTTGTGTAGTGAATGAGTTGTTTGGAAGCGAAGTATGGCGGCTTGAAAGTTGGTAAATTTATATACGTTTCTTTATAAACTTACACAATTTTTTTGGGTTTAGAGTTGAAATATTGAATCTAAACTTCAAAATAGTAAGATAAAAGGTAATACTTTATATTTATGACATAATCACATATTGCTTAAATTACATGTTATACTGTTTATTTAGCCCTTTTTCTCGAAACCTGGTGATGCGAGTTTACAGCCCTTTCGTGGTCTTGGGTCACAAATGTTTTGGCAATGATGTTGCCCATATATTATAATTCCTTACTTTGCCCACATGGGCTGACCCATGAATAGCCCAAATGGGTTCATCCATTTTTTTCTCTTGTGAGCCCCAAATAGGATTTCCTACATTATATATTAAAAAATATATTTCCCACATGATTTTGCCCATATTTATCCCATATATGATTTCCCATAATCTGTCCACAAAGAGCGTTCGACATAAAATAAATGGTACATTGTGAAGCGAAGAATGTTGTTCTATACAGTAAATACATAGACCTACCTAAATACATTGAGGTAGACTTAGGCCTAGGCCTCCTACCTAGGACCAGCCAGTCCGAGCGCAAGACTGTGCGTCTAGCCTAGGCCTAAGCCTAGGCGACTAGGACTAGTGTCCTAGCTAGAAAAAGGATTGGTTTACTGCTATAGGTTTAAGCCCAAGTCTATGTATTGTGTTTAAAATCAGTGATATTTGTGCAGTTGGCGTTTAGAAATCTTAAATTCATGATGTTTGTGGAAAAATGAATTCATTTATTATTAGTTACAATTTTACATTATTGAATGCTTGTTTGTAGTATAAAAAGTAGACTATCCTTGGCTTGGACTGTATTCATATTAATTAACGTGAAACAATTGGGTCTTCTATGCCTATCTATATAACAATGCCCTAGTTTTAGCCTATACAACCATTCAGTATAAAATACTGAATGAACTTAACACTCAAACTACTATGAATTGCTTGTACTGTAGTTGCCTTCGATTGCCTGAAAATAATATTCCTGAAGGCCCTAAATGCACCGAAATTAAAAGCTGTGGAAGGTATCTAGATATTTGATCAGATTTTATACATTTTTTTTTTCTTGGGGGAGGGGGTGGGGAATGGGAAGGGGTTGTAGGCTGGCTCTAGAGAGGTGGAGGCAAACGAACGAAGTAATCTTAACAGTGAACTACAGAAGCCCTACTTCTTACTGTAGTAGACCTTCTACTTATTTCATTTATATTTATTAGAAATCGAGATTGTTGATGTACAGTATTATGATTTCTTTGTTTATTTTTTAACTTTATTTTAAAATGTTCAATTCAATTTTGTGGTTGACAGCACTGTTTATGTTTATTTTTAAAATTAATTATAGACCTTTATGAAATGCTTTAATGTGAATTATATTGTTAGACTGCAGTATATGCATTTTAAATTGTTTTATTATTATTATTATTATTATTATTATTATTATTATTATTATTGATACTTGATGAAAACTTGGG
>NW_022704496.1:0-782 GCF_011630105.1 Anneissia japonica | reverse complement strand
ATTGAGGGCTATGTGATGCGATTTATTATTAACTGTAGAAAATCTTGTGAAAGCAGAAAATGTGGGGAAATGGATCCAGAAGAGTTTATGGATGCAGAGAAATTAATTATTAAAGCGGCGCAACAAGAGGCATTCAATGAGGAAATAAAGAAAATAAAAAAGGGGCAAAATTTGTCTGTAAATAATGTGTTAATTGCTTTAAACCCAAAACTAGACGACGACGGACTATTGCGTTCATCAGGGAGATTAGACCTAAATGAATCATTGCCTTATGATGTTAGAAATCAAATTATTTTACCTAGGAAACACCAGGTGACAAAGCTAATTGTAAAAAAGTATCATGAACTCGGACATCATGTCGCTGGTACAAACCACACTTTAGCATTACTGTCCGAAAGATTTTGGATCATAAGTGCAAGAGAAGAAATCGTGAGTATGAGAAACATTGTAATGAATGCAAACGTAGAAAAGCAAAAGGTGGAGAACAAATAATGGCACCCCTGCCTAAATTTAGGTCGAATATGGACAATATGAGAGCTTTTCACAGAGTAGCTGTAGACTATGCAGGTCCATTCTTAACACGGCAGGGGAGAGGAAAAACCAAAACCAAAAGATATCTATGCTTATTTACATGTGTAGCCACTCGAGCAGTGCACTTGGAAATGGCGTATGGTTTAGACACGGATACATTTTTAAATGCTTTTTATCGTTTTGTGGGCAGAAGAGGTATGCCAAAACAAGTGATTTCCGACAATGGCACAAACTTTGTAGGGGCAAATAGA
>NW_022704495.1:0-1246 GCF_011630105.1 Anneissia japonica | reverse complement strand
GCATACATGCCAAGTTGGAGGTAGCTAATGGCTTGAGATTTGACAGGAAATAAACCAATTGGTGTACACTTAAAATATTTTAAGTTGTACAACTGATTTTTCTAAGACACAAAAAAAGTGCTTTTCGAAAAATCGGAAATGGTTAATGAGATACACTTTTTAATATTTAACAATTGTGGGAAAAGTTTGAAAAAGGGTGGTTATGCCCGTTCCCCTTCAGCCGTCTGCTGATTGGTAGTTGCAGTCTGAACAGATCGTCATAAAAAACAATCCATTGCATGTGGGCGTCATGGCGTTAACGTTTTCTATAGAACCGCATTGGCCGATGACCTTCAGACGTAGTGCCCGGCTTTATACACATTACAAGGCTTTAAGTACAGTATGTAACTTTCAATGTACACAGCTTTATTTACAAAAAATTCCAACATACACTTGATGGATTTCCTTTGGGAAAATTAATCTAAATTACATATTTTTATGTACTATTCTTAAATCAGGCTAGCTTAAGTTATGCTGTGATTAAAGATGTTTTTCTTTCAATACAGACGCCGGTGTATATCCTCTTGTTTTTTGAACTCGCGGCAGGATTAAATCATAAACATAATTAATCCATTTTAAATGGGTCATGTTCGCAACAACTTTGATATTTCCTTTCTTTACTATAACAGGATCATGTCGACATGTTTGCAGAATGTAAGTTCCATCAGGAAGATTGTAGCCACAGGATACATCTGGTAACCAGTGGCTTATATCGTTACCCTCTGATGGAACATCAACATTATATGATAGAATTTTAGTTCTGATAAAGTCTGACACATTTACTAATAGCGTTTCATGACAGACATCTCCGTCACAACAACAACCATCCATATCAATTTGAAACAGTTCATATTTTCTGATAACTAAGAACATTAGAGTTAGATTGAAAATGTTGTGAGAATTAAATAATTTTTTATTTATTACCCATGGACATTCCCAGTGTCAGGAGGTAGAAATATCAAGGTAGTAAAGTAGTACAGTGTTATCGTGGAGCCAGATTATTCCTGCATTATTTGTACAAGATTGTTATTCTTCAAATTTTACATGTTACCTGTGTTCTAGCCCATTTCTTTATGAATACATCAGCCAGATTTTTGACTCAGTTGATTTCAAGACATCTCATCAATAGAGAGAGATTTTTTAAAATTATCTAATCATCATCGTATCATTTAGTGGCTGTTTTCTCATTTCCAGGGTTAGACATGGT
>NW_022704494.1:0-623 GCF_011630105.1 Anneissia japonica | reverse complement strand
AAATCTAGTTGGTGATCCGCTAACGTTAGCGGATCACCTATTGTTATTGTCAGGATCATCATCATCATTGGTGATCCGCTAACATTAGCGGATCACCTCTTGTTATTGTCAGGATCATCTTTTTGGTGATCCGCTAACATTAGCGGATCACCTCTTGTTATTGTCAGGATCATTATCATCTTTTTTTTATTCTTTCTTTCTCCCCTTTTTTGTTCGCACGATATCTCAAAAACTGCCACGAGTTACGCAAATATCGCTGTCAGCGAACATTTGTCTTGGTCTGGAATAGTCATGGTAAGGTTTTCAACGCGCTCAGTCATGCGTGACGTCATCTACGTGCAATTTTGCGTTTTTACATTATCGATAATATCAGCCTAACCAATTGCCATTTCAAAATCGTATTAAGTGAGCATTAACTTGTGTATAAGAGACAGCATTAACTTCGGGTTAATGTTGAATGTACTGTACCCTAATTTGACGCGTGCGTTTCACTACGCGCGCGTATGCGTGCGTCAAAATTTCAAAATGCTCAATATCACTTTTTGACTACATTAGAGTACGTCTTAGGCCATTTTGAGCATTTCAAATTTTTTTGAAATTTTCCACTACGCGCGCACATTTTT
>NW_022704493.1:0-1537 GCF_011630105.1 Anneissia japonica | reverse complement strand
ATTCTGAAAATGTCGTCCAATGTAATTTTATCGAGTGTAATTGTTATTCGAGCGTGAAGTTTGAAGTTGTGCGAGTATAAAGTGTGTGTCGTGCTTCGAGTTCGTCGACCTGACAATTCCAGACGGTGTTTGTCTGGCTTCCAGTTCTTCGACCTTTCAAGTCTAGACGTCCGGATACCAAACATTGTTATATATTCAGTCACAAAAAACAAGTTACAAAAATAAAATTAAAGTCATGACCAATATTTTCACATTTTGTTTACCCTTCTCTTTATTCAAACTAGAAAATCACTAATTATTTTGTAATTTAAAAATCATTGACAAGAGAGATTTTTCCGTATCTTCTTCTACTTTAACCTTCTTTTTATTATTATTATTACAGGGGTAATACTTGACAGTGTGTGCATTATCCCTGCCGTCTCCGCAGGTCGGGCACGTGTACTTCCTCAGGATCGGACATACCACCTTCCCGTCAACACCCTTGAGGACGTGGCTCACGTACACGCTCTCCATCTCGCCGTTGTTCTTGCAGAACACGCACCAGCTAGGCGTGAAGCGTTGACGCGCCTTCTTGTTCCTGCCGGACGGCTGTTTCCCGACCGCCTCCGACGCCATATCATTGCATACCTGAACAAAGAAACAAAACTGGATAAAAAACCCACCGGAAAAACGACCTACTCGCCTTTCCCCCACCCCATCTTCCTCTCTAGAAAATTCAATATCTAAATGTTACCTCGAGGTCGATCCAACCGTCGAACAGAACGGAGCGGATTTCGCAATCCACGCCGTTCCTCCGGAAATCGAACCGCACCGGATCCGAGACAGGTTCCCAATCCGCGGGTTTCCAAGGCTCGACATCGACATGAACAGTGCGTTCAATCCCAAGTAATCCTTAATGGGTAAAAAATAACGATCTTCAGAATTCATCGTGAACGCCTCTGCAGTTTCCTCCACGAATGGCTCCTCCGGTATGTGTGTCGGACGAGCTTGTTGGGGTGCTATCGCGAACGAAGTCTATCGACCTTTCGAAGCCAGGCACGCGCAGTCTGGTTTCGCTAAGGTTCGAAAGTCGAAATCGGTGTCAACTTACAGCCTAGATTTTACAATTTTTTCTAAGTCCAGAAAAGTTGAAAATTTTTTTAAGTCCAGAATTGTCCAGAAATCTCTAGCTTTAAAAAAAAAATTATGTTTGCTGTTATCGGTTAAGCGATCGGAGACCGACGAACGGAGTCCGATCGCCGTAGCAGGGTCACCACGAGCAGGTTAACAGCATCGACCCCATCCCCCACACCCAACCGCTGCCTTCGGATGGACCGAGAAGGACGACTTCCTCGCACGGATGCGAACGCCGGTTCGAAAGTCCCGATGACGAAACTTGTGCACTGAATCGTCTTCGAGAGTTTCGGATCGGCGTTCGCACCCGACCGAAAATGCCGAACCTACCCGGATGGGACCGTCGAACCGTCCGCACAAAGAACGAGACCTGCACACTGAATCGTTCGTCGTACGGGCTTTTCGGCGGTCCATTTCGCAAGGA
>NW_022704492.1:0-634 GCF_011630105.1 Anneissia japonica | reverse complement strand
CCTTTTTCAAATCGAATACGTGATTATTTTTGACTTTTTCATCGTACCATTCAAGAAAGGATTCTTTTGTAGAAACGGACATTTTTTCTGGAGTGTACAACGATGCGTCGGGATACGAACCAACATAATTTTGATTCTCAGAAGAATTAAAGAGGTGTGGGAAAAAACCTTTCTTCAACTCGTTAATGCCAAACGTTTTAGGCAATTTAGAAAGTGACATAGGAAGGAAAGAAAGAGAATCGATAAAGCGAGTTTTAGTTTCCTTAACACGAACGCTAATTAATTTCCCTCCCCTCGAGACTACGTCAGGTAGGATTCCATTTTTGTGTAGGTACTGGAGTATGAAGTAGCTGTCATAACCCTGAAAGTTGTGTGCTATGCAAGTTATGTTTTCGTTGTAAGCGTATTTTTTTAAAACATAATCGCAAAAATCCTGGCAAGCTGATTCACCATAGAAAGTTAACGTTTTTTCACCGCAGATATCACACCCGTCGGAATCAACATCACACTGAATACATTCAAGACAGGTTTTCTGAAGTACACATAAATTTGGTTTGTGTTCCCCAGTATCCTGCGTACACTCGAAATCAAAGAAAAAATATTTAGTTATGGATTTCCTAAATTCTTCTTGACT
>NW_022704491.1:0-971 GCF_011630105.1 Anneissia japonica | reverse complement strand
ATGACTTTGTCGTTCCAATAATGCTTCACATTAGTGCCCATATTGTGAAGATCCAAAGTGATACTAAAGAGCATCAGTATGATATTCACAATCATGACGTCTCAAATTGACGTACCGGTACGGATACTTGACGTTTGTCATGTGTCGGATCAATCAATTATAATCATACACGAGGCCTAGTTAGTATTTATCAATATCTTTACTTTTCATAAATGGCTCATATAATAAAGGATTATGTTATTTTTGTTATTTTATGTTGTTTATGGAAGTAATAACGGGGGAATCTTCTGTTATCCCTACTGCCAATAACAAAATAATAATCAATGTGGCGCCGGAGTCTCAAGGATTTCTGTCCCCAGTTAATACGATCTCCTCCAAAACGTTTGTAGTTCGACGATCTGTAGGTCGAATTCCATAAAAGGACGGGTGGGGAGAAATGTGGGTGGGGATGAAATTTTTAGTGAATTTGACCCATGCACGAGGAACAAATTAGGCTGGGGAAGCGCAAACTTACAAGGAGATGAAATTCTTGTGTATCTGCACGCCAGCAACGCTCCATACGGTACCCCCTGATTAACCTGGATACAACCTTCATTATGTCATACATGATGTGCGATCGATTCTGATTTCTTCGTAGAGGGATTCCTAGTAATGTAGTTTAGCACCACCAGACCGAATCATCCCCAGGTACCCACTTACACTGAGGAGAGAGGAAAACCTGAAAAATCCTTGCAAATAACTAAGACGACATGGACTGTTGGATTCGAACCTCGACCTTAAGGTTGAGAGTCCGACTGCAACCAACCGCTCCCACAATACGTAGGCCGAGTGTACACTTTTGCTCGTGTTCACTAAAGAACCCAGTACAGGAAGAAACGGCCCTTGTTGTGGACGACGAGAGTTGCACAGGTTAGCAAGACACGAAGGGACACTTAGGGAAGAAGAAAGTCATTAATCGAATCCCTAGTCCG
>NW_022704490.1:0-1454 GCF_011630105.1 Anneissia japonica | reverse complement strand
CTCTGGATCGTCTGCGTCTTCAGTCAGTCATTCAACAGGTCCCATCTACTCGCTATCATCGGCTTTGTATCCGAGTTATTTGATGAGGATCGGAGTCGTTGTTCGGCTCTTCTCCCAGAAGTTGTCGCCAGCTCCGACTTAGGTTTTCTTCTTTTTTTTTTAAACATGAGAACAATAAAACGTTTTAAGTCAAAAGTTTGATTGTGTTATTCATTCAATTGTGATCTTTTTAACATATCAATTAGCATCTTAAATTCCTGTTCAATTTTTAATTTCCATTTTACTTATAAATTCCAATACAATAACAATAATCTATAATCAATGTATAATTAATGTTCGTTCAATGTTCAGCAATCCAATCAATGTTCAATCAATGTTCAATAATCAATGTATAATCAATGTTCATTCAATGTTCAATAATCGACTTTCAGCAATCAAATCAATGTTCAATAATCAACGTTCAGTAATCCAATCAATGTTCAATCAACGCTTGCATTTTTTTTTTAGTTACTGTTCAAACATAGAGCTATTGTATTTGGGATTTGGTTTTACAGTTCGTCCACTTCGGGTTCTTGTTGGCTGAATCTGTGTTGGATTTTGTGGTAGTTTGTCACGAGGCTGAGTTTGCATTTGTGGTTTTGGGTTGTGTATCGGCTGTGTGTCCTGGAATTGTAATGGTATATACAGCTTTTTGTATCGGCTTGTTTTCTGTTACAGGAAGCAGATATTTTCTGTTTCTTCTTATTTCCCAGGTAAAAATTCCAGTTAGACCAGTTGGAACTGGAACCAGTTACGGAATGTATTTTTGGACAATTCAACTGGTCCCAGTTCCAACTGGTCCCAACTCCAACTGGTTTTAAATTCTAGTTGGACCAGTTGGAACTGGAACCAGTTGTGGGTTGTGTTTTTGGACAATTCAACTGGTCCCAGTTCCAACTGGTCCCAAATTCCAGTTGGACCAGTTGGAACTGGAACCAGTTGGGTGTTGTGTTTTTGGATAATCCAACTGGTCCCAGTTCCAACTGGTACCAATTCCAATTGGTTTTAAATTCCAGTTGGAACTGGAACCAGTTGCGGGTTGTGTTTTTGGACAATTCAACTGGTCCCAGTTCCAACTGGTCCCAAATTCCAGTTGGACCAGTTGGAACTGGAACCAGTTGGGTGTTGTGTTTTTGGACAATCCAACTGGTTCCAGTTGGACCAGTTGGAACTGGAACCAGTTGGGTGTTGTGTTGTTGGACAATCCAACTGGTTCCAGTTGGACCAGTTGGAACTGGAACCAGTTACGGAATGTATTTTTGGACAATTCAACTGGTCCCAGTTCCAACTGGTCCCAACTCCAACTGGTTTTAAATTCTAGTTGGACCAGTTGGAACTGGAACCAGTTGCGGGTTGTGTTTTTGGACAATTCAACTGGTCCCAGTTCCAACTGGTCCCAAATTCCAGTTGGACCA
>NW_022704489.1:1578-2202 GCF_011630105.1 Anneissia japonica | reverse complement strand
TTTCGACGCTATCAGACTAATATATATAGGTTATGTGAAGGGAAAGTTTGTGTGGCATTACCAACCAACAGGCGGTTTTTAATACACTTGACAATGTTTAATTTCGTGTGCTATTACTGTACACGCACGCATGGTGACGTGCGTGTCTGTTAAAATTTGAAAATTCTCCATATTACTATTCAGATAGTTTAAAGAACGTTTTGGGTCATTTTCAGCATTTCAACACTTTCGATAATTTACCCGATGTACGTTCATTTCCACGCACACAGCACATATTAAAGCTGAAAATCACGTTTGGTTACATACTTTGTGTTCCTGACACATTATTCATATCAGGAGTCACTCTGTGCTATTACCGTGCTCACGGGCGTCCAGACGTACGTGTACACATGCGGAAATCTTTTAAAATGCTCAAAATTCTTTAAAAAAAAAAAAAACTAATTACAGCATATTTTAGCATATTATGAAACTTTTCAATCAGCACCGCGTGATCTTAATGTGGGTCAAAGTGCGGCGGATCACCTAACTCGTCCTCAGTGACGAGTTCAAATCTAGTTTTTTTCTTGTTTTTTAATTCAGATGGCAATATGATGACGTCACAATGTCCGATCAGCTATTATGATA
>NW_022704489.1:0-1542 GCF_011630105.1 Anneissia japonica | reverse complement strand
TACAGCTCATGTGCTTTCAGAATATGTAATAAAAATTGGGGGTCACCTTTCATCCTAAGGAGCTATAACTGATTAAAAAAAGACCTGATATAAAGCATATTTTAAATTTGACGCACACGAACGCTCGCGTTATTACGCGCGCATAAAAATATAATGTACATAACATTTAACCATGACCTGAAGTTTATGCCCACTAAATATGAATCAGAAATCACGAATGATTAAGGCGATTATGGGGTCATCAAAGGTTTGACGAAAGAAAGATAAGGGGGTAAGCAAAACCCTATATTTTGACCATGATGACGTCATCGAAATGTGAAAAAGTGTACGTATGTAAGAGAATTGACATAGCTATAACATACTCAAAGTTGGAAGAAAATCGACCAAGAATAAGCGAGATACGCTCAAATGCGCATTTTAAAATGACGACATTGATAATATTCAGTTTGTTGAATTCAGATGGCAATATGATGACGTCATAATGTCCGATCAGCCATTATGACCTATAAAATCATATGTACAACTCATGTGCTTTCAGAATATGTAATAAAAATTGGGGGTCACCTTTCATTCTAAGGAGCTATAATTGATTGGAAATAGGCATGTTTTTGGCCTATTTTTGCTATATGTTGAAAAAAACGCTTTTATGTTCTATGCGCGCGTACGGCATTGCTATTGACCCTAAATGACCAAAAAAGATTGGAAATTTGTTAATACAGTGTCAGGGACCTAAAACATTAAAAAAAAACAATATTTTTAACTTCTGTACGTGATGCGCGTGTAAAAATGCGCACGCGGTGCCGAAAATTTTAAAAACGTTGAAATGCTCAAAATGGCTTAAAACATGCTCTAATTTAGTCAAAAATTGTTTTCGACCATTTTAAAATTTTGACGCACGCGTACGCGGGCGTTATGAAGCGCACGCGCAAAATGAGTGTACATTACAATCAACATTCACTCGAAGTTAATGCTCACGTAATACGATTTCGAAATGTCAATTGGTTAGGCTGATATAATCAATTGCGTAAAAAACACAAAAATGCGCGTAGATGACGTCACACGTTTCTGGTAACCTTGCAAAGCTTATTGTCACTATTCCAGGCAAGGCCAAATGTTTTGTTGTAGTTGTTTTGTGCGTAGCTCTCGGCAAATTTGAGATATCGTGCGAACAGTTATTTGTCAGAATGTAGAATAAAAAAAAAAGATCTGACAATAACAAGAGGTGATCCGCACTAGATGTGGATCACCAACAAGAGCACCCAGTATGTACAGAGCATATCTCGGCTTACCGCAAATACCTTTCTATGAAATTAATCTCCCAAAATATATTCCTAATTTCCAACCACCACCCCACCCAATCAGTTGGTTATTCGGTCGGTCGTTTCTTGATGTGATGTTTTTCTTCAATTTTAAATTCTGTATGTTCTGTATGTTGCATTTGAATAAAGTGATGCAAAAATATGTTTTGATTGCTGCATTTCTGCTTTCATTTTTACTTATTTTATTAATTTTTTCCAATTATCCAAACCTCCGATAAAGGCC
>NW_022704488.1:0-804 GCF_011630105.1 Anneissia japonica | reverse complement strand
ATCTGACTCGTTATTTACTGTATGTATATTTGCCTATACAGCATCACCTTTATTTGATATATATACATATATATATATACATATATATATTATGTATATATTATTATTATTATTATTATTATTATTATTATTATTATTATTATTATTATTATTATATAAATTCTAAAGGGTAAAGAAGAGGAATCTGAGAGTGCGAAAACATAACCTTGAATGCTCGATCGCCTTGATGTTTATTTCACAAATTATGCTTCCTGGTCACTTTCCCGTCCTGACTAGAGGCCTAATTCCTGTTTTAAACCTACTGACACAGTATACATAGATCTATAGACAGACATTGTCAACAATCCACATACTATTCTTAAATTAACAGGCATCAAAATGAACCTTAATTATTTTTTTAATGTATCAGTTTGACTTATTTTTATGAGCTTTCACTAGCTTTGTCTTCATATGCGTTTTATTAGCTTATCCTTGGTCAGCTGATATTTAGGAGCCCTCTATGAGATAATGTAATGCTTTGAACTAAATCTTATTTCGAGACCTTACGTAGTGCAGAAGTTTTTTAATCATCATCATCATCATCATCCTTATCCTGTTAATAATAATAATAATAATAATAATAATAATAATAATTGTCATATCATATATCATCATCATCATCATCATCATCATCATCATCATCATCATCATAATCATCACAACTACCGCCACCATCCGAATTATCATTACCAGTCTATCATCATCATTACCATCATCATCATCAATAATCATCTATTTCTGAGCACCCCTCAACTAATGCCCCCT
>NW_022704487.1:0-619 GCF_011630105.1 Anneissia japonica | reverse complement strand
TATTTATGAAGTTTCAACATACAGCAGTTTAATGAAAAATATTTGTGAAATCAGCCTTCAAAGTGCTTTAGGGCACAGAAACCATCCCCAAATCATTAAAAATTATTGATTCAACATTAAAAATTAAAAAAAAAAAAATATAGCATGATGTATAGATATGTAAAGGTTAGTTTAGTGCAATGAAATAGATATAAAAAATGTTGACCATTATTTCTGCAACATGATTTGCAACGACCCTAAAGGAACAAAGTTTTGGGGAGGCTATATTTTTTTCCCATGTTCTTCATGTTGTCATTGTCGTTGTTGAGTTGTTGGGTAAATTGTTAGTTACCATGATAAGTTTGGTAAATGATTGATTTCAAACTTGGCATAATATAAGAAAGTAATAGAAGACGGGGCCTATTGTTTTTGGTACATGCGTGAATAGGCTAATTCTTATTTGCATAATTAATATTTCACTATTAGATAATTTAGGCTATTTAACATAATTAATAAAATTTGGTAAGTGATTAGTTTCAAAGATATAAGAAGATTGAGCCTATTGTTTTTGGTATGTGGGTAATTATGCTAATTGCTCATTTGCATAATTAATATTAATTAATTTATTGATTATTTATTA
>NW_022704486.1:0-639 GCF_011630105.1 Anneissia japonica | reverse complement strand
TGGAAAACCTGTAATTTGCTGGAAATGTAACACTGTAGGACATAAATCAAAATTCTGTGGAAATCAACACTGAAATGAAGGCAAAGAAGATAAAAGAAAGGTCTAAGTATCTTAGGCATTAACATAGTAACACTTACAGGAAAATTTGACAGTTTTAAATATCTAATTCAGAATAATTCTATTGACATAATAGCATTGAATGAAACAAGACTTAATAACACTATACCAAATTTAGATGTTAACATTGAGGGTTATGATCTATACAGAAAGGATCGAAATAGAGAAGGTGGTGGTGTAGCAGTCTATGTAAATAATAATGGTGGTTTTACACATAAAATTAGAGATGATCTCATGAATCCAAACCTGGAGTTGTTAATTTTAGAAATTAAACAACCTCATTGTATGCCTTTCTTGTTATTTTCATGGTATCGTCCTCCAAATTCAGAGATGGGAGATTTTGATAAAGTCGAAAACATTCTTGAAAATGTTGAAAGTACAAACTTTGAAATAATTGTGGTTGGTGATGTAAATTGTGACACTATGGCATCAAATCTGACTTGTTACACTACTACTGTAAAATGGTTGATTTAGCAAATAATTTTCACCTCAAACAAATAATTTCAGAACCAACAAGAATAA
>NW_022704485.1:0-2266 GCF_011630105.1 Anneissia japonica | reverse complement strand
AAATTGACCTATTATTATTATTATTATTATTATTATAAAATATAGATTTTTTTTTCATTTTCTAACGGACATTTTACAAGTTCCCTTTTTGAGTTGAGCAACCAAATATTGATTTACGTCTGTACACGTGCGTCTGTAAAGTTTCCTTGAAACCCACCGTCGAGCATGCAGACAAAATCGCCTGCATTCGTGAATTCTGTACTTAGGCATATGGGGGGAGGTAGGCACTCTTAATGGAGCGACGTTCTAGTTCTCTTTATGGACCACGAAGATGTATACCGGTAGTAAGTGTAACTGATTGGCTTACAGTAAACCGTCAAACTAGCGTAATATAACCACATTTAAACTCTAATTTAACGAAAAGAATAAGATACTTATTAGGCCACTTTTTTAAACAGAGTTGTCTGAAGGTTAACTACAGAATTTACAGTACACTGTAGTTAATGTGTTATAGGTTGCAAAAACTGTATTGAGTAAAAAAAAATATTTCTAATAAAAAAATCTTTCGCTTGACATTAGGAAATAATCATTTGTGAAACAAAATGTAGGCTATGTCAAGTGTTCTATTGAACAGTGGCAGATTCAAGGGGAAACCCAGTCAGCACGGGACCCCATCCCATTTTTTTCAAAATTATTTTTTAAAAATGGAGAAAACAACAAAATTGTATTCAACTTTTAATCTGAAAGTGCCATTTCCGGCCATCTAGAGGTACCATAATCATATTCTTTCTTACCTCAGCAACAAAAGTTGTGGGGCTGAGGCTCTCCCTGGAACCCCTTTATTTCGACTTTCTGGACCCGCCACAGTTGGAGTATCATTTCTGAGCTACATAGAAAGGTAATTTTTATCCATCGGGGGGAAAGTGAGGTTTTCGTCGGGGAACCCATATCAAGGATAACCCTCATAATAAATAATTCATTGAGGTCGTGGAAGCAATCTCGACTTCCACTTTGTTCGGAAATCTGTGGCGCGTTCAAGGAGAGGGGGAGGCTAATTCAATTTTTTGTTTAATGGAGATATAAGGAAAATTATATTCAAATTTTAAGTCTAAGAGTGTAATTTCCGGCCATCTAGAGGTGCCATAATCACAAATTTTCTTACCTCAGCAACCACGGTGGGGCTGAGGTGGTATAGATTCTTCATCTACTGAAGTACCCAGTGGCGGATTCAAGGGGACCCAGCCGGCCCGCCCCCACCCTCCTAAATTGTTCAATAAAAAAATGGAGATATAAAGATAATTATATTCAAATTTTATGTCTGGAAGTGAAATTTCCGGCCATCTAGAGGTGCCAGTAATCACAAATTTTCTTACCTCAGCCCCAACCATGGTGTGGCTGAGGTAGTATGGATTTTCTATCTGTGAAAATACCCTCCCTGGGCCCTTCTATTTAGAATTCCTGGATCCGCCACTGGAAATTACAACAAATATGAAATCATATTACAGTAGCTTGATGCCTATAAAATAATTTATAAAATTCACCAAACTTCGTAGTATCCGTAGCTTCCAGGGGGCGGGGGCCTTGGCGGCCCCCTAGCCCCAGCCTAGATGCTCGCTTCGCTAGCATACTTGACCTTATGAAATGGCACCCCCCCCCCACTTTCAAAAACGTTCCGCCGCCGTTTGTCTCTGTACAATAGGGTCTTACTCTTCGATCTGATCCGACTAAAACGATTTGGATTTTTGTGTTGTTAATGACGACGACGTGGGTAAATGTATTTGAATATAATTAAAATTGTATTCACTTTGTGATGACTGAATATTGTATAAAAATACAGGCTTTTAGGCCTAGAATATCGTTTTGATTTCGTGGTTAATGGTTGTATTTAGCATGGAAGTTCCATGTTGCGGCGTAGGCCTGGAAAATCACATATTTCCAGCTCATTAATATCACTTTTATTTGATTTAATAATTCATTTAATGGTTGAAATAAAATGCTACTGTACCAAGACAAATACGTCTAATAAAACAACATAGGCATATTATAATTAAACAGCTACACTATTTACGAACGTAGACTTCATGGTTCAATCTTTTTGAGTCGTAAATGTTTACGAAATACATGCGAACAAATTCGGGGATTTGCCGTCGATTCGATCGGTGCGTTGTTCAATAATGAGTAGAAATTCCTTTGTTTTTTACAAAATATTTGTTTTGATCAAGCTTGTATTTTTACATTACTATTTTTGGGAAGATTTGATTTTCGTACACTACGGATTCATGGGTACATTCAATCAGCGACCAACATTCCAAAATGCTGGTGAAAA
>NW_022704484.1:0-1214 GCF_011630105.1 Anneissia japonica | reverse complement strand
CTCATCCCACAGTCAAATTCACTGCGAACAAATCCACAAGCAGTGTAGATGTTTTGGACATCACCGTGACTATGGAAAATGGTGCACTTAAAACTGATCTCTCCCGTAAACCCACGGATAAGCATATGTACCTGCTCCCTAGCAGCTGTCACCCCCCGCACTGTACAAAAAACATTCCGTACAGCCAAGCATTCCGCATGAGACGCATTTGTTCTTCGGATTTAGATTTTCAGAATCGAACAGAAGAACTATCCGGACATCTCCGGAATAGAAATTATCATCGAGGACCCATTGAAAATGCTATAAAAAAAAAAAAGCAGGACATACCTCGTGCTCAAACACTGACGTACAAACCACGTCAACGATCGACCAGTGCCACTGGTCACTGCCTATCACCCTAGGTTACCACTACTAAGGGCTATAATTCAGAAACATATGCCCAGTCTACAGACCACAGAACGTCTTAGGTCTGTTTTTCCGGATACACCGTTCATAGCCTATCGCAGACCACCTAACCTTCGTGATATATTAGTACGATCTAAATTCAAGAGGCAAACTAACTCTTGCGACAACCGTAATTTGGGTAGTCATCTTTGTGGTTCATCATGCAAAACATGCTCCTTGCTTGATTCTACACAATCATTCAAGAGCAACCAAACAAAGCACATATTTCGGATAAGGCAATCAATTAATTGCCTCACCAAAAATGTCACTTATCTCATATATTCTAATATTTGTTGTAAACAATATGTCGGAGAAACAAAAAACACTCTCCGTATGAGAATGACACAACATAGATCAGCTATCAGAACATCTAAGCTTGATCAACCAGTAGCCGAACATTTCAATTTAGCTGGTCATTCAATTTTAAATTTCAAAGTGATTGCTATTGACCACAATGCCAGTTGGAGCGACAAAAATCGCAAAGATAAAGAGAACCACTGGGAACTTTTACTTAAAACAACCACACCATTTGGACTCAATATTAGGAACGTTCTCCCAGTACACTAAATTAAACCAATGGCATTTCAATTTATTCTGGATAAATCATTTGGCTTATTTACTGAGACTTGCCTCTAAAGTTTAGTTTTGGCCTTCCTGTTTACTTGTTTAGGCTGTTTATTCTAATCTCACCCAGCCTATTGTTTATAATCATGCTTGCATGAAATTCTCACTTTATACCATCTAGCTTTTTCTACCCTCACTCACTCGCC
>NW_022704483.1:0-895 GCF_011630105.1 Anneissia japonica | reverse complement strand
TAGATACTAAATTTAAATGCAGACCCTTTCATAGGCATGCTAACATTAACAATATTAATATATGGAATATCATGCCAAATCAGGATTTTTCAGTATATCAAAATCTCCTTGAGGAGGGTTTCGCTAATTGGGATGTTGATAATTATGATAATGTGAATGCAATGTGGAATTCTTGGAAAAATATTGTTGTGTCTACAGCAAAAGTAGGTATCGGAACAAAAAAAAATTAATCAAAATCGAAAGCCTTGGTTTGATAAAGAGGTTCATCAAGCAATTTAAGAAAGACGGGCACCTCCTAAAGCTCACAGGTGTTGGATTAAACTAAATAATGCTAATGATGCTGCCACTGAAATCCTTTGGCAAATTTATCAAGAAAGGCGTAATTTGGCAAAGAGATTAATTAAACAAAAAATAACAAAGACAAGAGTTAAATAATCACTAGATATAGCAAATAAAGGTGGACCCTCATGATGGGATTTCTGGAAAATTCTTAGAGGCTCGGATGATAAACATAAAATATCTTTTATTTGCATAAATTAACCCCAATTAGGTGAAATAATTACAGAGAAGGAAAATATTTTAATTACAATAAAAAGCTACTGGGAGACACTTGGGAGAAATTGTAGAACATTTATCAACAAAAAAATTGCTAAAGAGATGCGTGATCAAGATTATGATGATGATTCTGTGGATGAAAACTTGTTATTAGACATGGATTTAAATTAGACATAAATATTATTAATAAGGCACTTTCGATTGCCAAAAACAATAAAGCACCAGGGAAGATGGGATAACTAAATGAGCTCCTCAAAAATGGAGGAAAACCCCTTGGAAATATACTTCTGAAGTTGTTTAATAAATTAATACAATTGGAGAAAATCCCTGATGAATGGAA
>NW_022704482.1:0-509 GCF_011630105.1 Anneissia japonica | reverse complement strand
ATGTTTTTGGTGACGATTTAGGCAAGTTACCGATGAAATATAAGATGTCTATAGACTGTTCAGTATCGCCAGTGGTAAAACCACCAAGGAAAGTTCCAAAGCCCATGGAGGACAAAGTAATTAAAGAACTTAAACGAATGACACAAATTGGCGTCATCACTCCTGTAGAAGAGGCAATAACATGGGTGTCATCAATGGTTGCAACAAGAAAAAAGAACACTGAAGAAATTAGATTGTGCATAGATCCAAGAGATTTAAATGGTGCTCTGAAGAGACCCCATCAACCAATGAAAACTGTTGAGGAAATAACTAGAAATTTAGCCAATGCCACAGTTTTTACGGTCTTAGAAGTTAAATTTTTTTTTGGCAGCTACCATTAGATGAAGAATCTTCAAAGTTGACTACGTTCAACACTCCCCTTGGCCGATACAGGTATCTTAGAAAGCCATATGGTATCAATAGTATTTCAACGAACAATGGAAATACTCTTTGAAGGATATCCTTGTGAG
>NW_022704481.1:12701-17117 GCF_011630105.1 Anneissia japonica | reverse complement strand
GAGACATTATATATTTTTCTGCCAAAAAGGGGGGGGGGGTACACACCTCCCGCTCCCGGCCATGAATGGGGTTTCCATCTTAAATGTTCATTTATAGTAACTCTAAACATAAAATATTGGACCTACATCATAATATTGTTTTTGATTTTCATTAATTTACCAACCTCACATGCACGTTGATACAGTTTAAATAAATATAAGTTTTCTTAAAAGTTATAACTAATTTATTAGAATCAAACCAGGTGGCAACTTTTTCAAATTGATTATTCACATAAATTAAATGACTTAGTAATATCTGGGTCTGAATATAAATGATTGTGTCATCAGCAAATGATATTATATTTAATTTGTGGCAGGCAAAATGTAAATCATTAACATAAATAAGAAATAATAGTGGCCCCAACACAGAGCCTTAGGGAATTCCACATATTAATTGCTGCGAAGCAGCCAATTTATATTCTTGACAGCAATTTGATGTCTGAAAGGTCATTGTTTGTCAAAAAACAAGGGCCTAAGACGAGGACTGAAAAGCGGAGTTTCCTTCTTTCGTTCTGCCAGGTAAAATCAATTACTTTAGGCAACGTTTGTAGACTAACCAACACGTACCAACGTCCGCATGTCGCACTAGCCTTATCCTACTCTAGGCTAGACTAGCTAGGATGGTATAAGCCTAGCCTTGAAGGGACGAAGATCCCAATGAAAAACAACGTCGCTCCTTAATAGCTAACATTGTCTATTTAACATCACAATAATTCATTATTAGACCTATAGTTGTTTTTTGAATTGTACTCCACAAATCTCAGCCGATACCTCGCATAACTTGAGTAACGTCTCGTATCTATTGTCGTGACGTCATGGCTCGCTGGCTCACACTCTTGCAATGTCTCGCACTTGTGATCAAATAACACGCTGGCTCGCACTTTGGCAACACTCTTTGGCAGTCAACTCGCCCCTAGAAAACCCACCCTTGGAAACTTGCCCCGTAAAAAAATGTACACTTCCTAGACCATGCTGTCTTCAAAATAAAAATTGTAACCTTTGGTAATCATCTACATTTTCCACATACATAGAAATTTTTGAAACTTTATTAAAAAAAAACCTAAACCATAATTCACCACTATAGACACTTTTTGACAAAAATGAAAAATTACGACTTTAATTGTTACACAATGAGAAGTGTTCTAATATAGACAATGGGTCGTGTCTCATATTATTTGTTATATTTTTATTATTCATTATTTTCACTTGACTCGCATAAACAATTTTGTTCGAAGAACATTTATATGCAGTTGTACTTCGCAGCACTTCACTTGCAATTTGCAATTTCTAATTTATCTATAACCTGAATTAAAATTTTGAAAAGTACTGCAGTGTAGCCTAAGCTGCTTCCTTGAGCTTTGGGCTAGCAGGACTTACAGTTCAGTGCGAGTTCGTCTGAATGTAACAATAGGCCTAATTAACAAACGTAACACTTACCGCAGTTCCACTCATCTGAAGCGTTGCTGCAGTTTGATGACCCATCACACCGGGCAGTGTATGGCACACAAGTGCCATCGTCGCACGCAATTTCGGTACCGCCACAGGTTTGACTGCCTAAATAATGAAATAATGTAAAGTTATAGGACAGAGTCAGTGTTGGATTGTTTGTTGAACCCACAAATGTGAAAACGACCAAAAATGTAATAACAACCACAAATGTAACAACACATCGTCCGCAAATGTAATAATCCCACAAATGTAAGAACCAGCGCAAGCGCCCACAAGAATTTACCAGTCAGCGCCCACAAATGTAAGAGAGATCGTTGCTCACATATAATGTGATAACGCCCACAAATGTAACAACAAAACATGACCTAAAGGTCCACTGATTAATCTCAAATAAGAAAGTATAATACATACTCCAAGTATTGAAATATACGCCATCGTGTTGGGATTCAATATTTCGACATTAATTATGTCATCATCAGGAATGAAAAATTATCCATATTAGCAAGCTTATATGCACTAGTACCAAAAGTGTTTAACCAATCAAAACATTACCTCTAGTAGGTGATATAGCAGTGATTTAAACAACAGATCAAAGCATTCTTACTTACACTTTTGGTACTAGTGCATATAAGCTTGCTAATATGGATAATTTTTTCATTCCTGATGATGACATAATTAATGTTGAAATATTGAATCCCAACACGATGGCGTGTATTTCAATACTTGGAGTATGTATTATACTTTCTAAAACATGACCTCTTGGCCCAAAAATGAAATAATTCTCTTTTAACTGTAAAAGGCTCTGGCCCTAACTTTTTGTCTATCAAATCGACCCATCAAAATTTCTGCGACCCATAGGTTGCGGAACGGAGGTCTATGAAGTGTGAGAAAAGTGAGAGTCCATTTTTAAACATTAGAGGTTAATTGAGGTCCAATAATGATTTTATTAATAAGCCTGTCAGAAAAAATTTGGTCTGCCAGACCGATTTTGGCTTTAAAAGTACCTGCCAAATGTAGTCCACATATGCAAAAATCAGTCCGGCATCTAGGCCTATTTAGTATACAACCTGTATCTTTTAGCGTCATTCAAATTTGTTTTTAACCAAATGATAGATAAATATCTCATCTCATAATATAATATTTTTTCATTTGTTGTGTGCGCAATTGAGCTTACAGCCACCAAAATTAGTATGTTATTTTCGCTCTTCACGCCCAGTAAACTCTTAGGTGTAAAAGTTAGAGAAGAACTTAAACGATATGATCGTAAATCGTGTTAGTTCGCTGTAGTTTATTTTTTACCTTGTTTTGTTTTGGTTGTGTGCTTGGTTAACGCCGTGACGAAATGGTAGAATAATGAGCAATCACTTACAAAAAAATTATTTACCCCTTTTATTTCTATGTAATAGAACAACTATTGTATGACCTAATACCACACACAATAATATGGAATATTTAATGCTAATAAATCAGACTTGTGTTTCATTTTTGGCTCAAAAAACCTAGGCCAAGCACGACAGCCGCCGAAAATGCTGGTGTGTCACCTAAGCCTAGGAATGCATTATCATGTTTTTTTGATAAAATACGTCCACAACGGATCCACAAAAGCTAAATAGGAATCATTCTGTCACTGCAAAAGATATTTCAAGGGTGGGAGAAGCATAATTATTACTTCCCTCCACTTCACGGCAGAAACAATCATACCCTACCGGCAGCAGACGCGAGCGGCCAGGCTGACGGACCAATTTTATCTAAGGGGGACCGATTTTAGCGGCTAAAATCGACCCGGTAGGCTGATTTTAGGGGCCAAAATAGTCCGGCGGACCGACTTTGGCGGCCAAAATCTGTCCGCCGGACCATTTTTGCGTGACAGGTGGCCTAAATCATTATGCATGCTGAAAAAATGGCTTATTATTTAAATGTGATGCAGTGGCGTATAGAGGTCTTTAAATGGGTGGGGGGTGGGCACGAAGGTGAAGTGAGGGGGTTAGATGATTAATTGAAGGGGCACTAATTTGCAAAATATGGTGATTTTTAACTACTTTGACCGTGATTTTTGGGGGTGAGACACAAACAAGGAGATTGGAAACGACCCGAGAATTCCTTTGTTCTTCCATTCGGGCTATTCGTTGTGCATTGCATGCTTTTGATATGCAAATCCAGTCAACCAAACACTGTTGCAGCCAAGCGAATGCTTACTGCTCATGCTCAGTTCATAATCACTCAGCCATGTAAATGAAAACTACCAAATAAGATTGCCTGACATCGTAGCTGAATTTGTTTGTGGCCGAAACCACCCTACGCCCCAGGCATGGCTAGGTCACACTGTAGACCTAAACTAGGGCATAATTTAAGGCAGTATTTCATATTTATAATCATGTAATCCATAAAGATGTTTTATATATAGGTACAAACAGGTTTAGCTAATCTTTCGTTTACCTGTCAATGACTAAATGGTTCATGAATATATAGAGAAAAGTGTAATTTATAATTCCGGATATGAAGAAGCAGGCTTATTTAAATAAAAGCAACGTAATTAATTAATTAATTAATTAATTACTGGTAACCAAACGATTCCAAACAAGTTCGATCCCATTTTTGGCTTACATAATAAATAAAAGTTAAACTCAAAATTTTCCCCCTCCAGTTGATTGATTTATTTTCCCCTCCCTTTACTGTCCGGTCATTTTACAAATGCTCCTTCCGTGGTTATCTCGTATTTTGATATTGGTATTTATTTTTTTGTCTTTTTATTTTGTCTACCTTTTTAATATTATATAATATGTATTTTATTGTTACTTCTTAATTCATACGCAATATACGCAATTCAGCCTTTGTTGCTGCTATGTAGGTTTTGGTGTTGAATTTTTAATAAATATACCTCAAATAAATAATAAAAACTTAGCATTTATATTACAACAAAGATACACA
>NW_022704481.1:11498-12242 GCF_011630105.1 Anneissia japonica | reverse complement strand
ATGTAAAAGCACCGAACGTAATGTAAAAGCACCGAACGTAATGTAAAAGCACCGAACGTAATGTTAAAAGGGCCGAATAGCGAATGCGCCGAACGGAAAAGAGCCACCAAAGGCAGTAACGGCGTTCCATATGTATGTACATATTCCCTGATTCTGAAAATGACTAGGCCTACAGTAGATACAAAAATATCTTTTCTGTTGTGTTGTGGTAAATGATTTCAGAACATATAGGCACCTATGTGCTTATAAATGTGTGTACTGTACTACGGTATATTAGTGTGTTTCTTCAATTCCGGGCATAAAAAACAAAGCGTCGGGACTACGGTTATACCTAGAGCCATGGATGGACGGCTGAGGGGGTGGAGTTGCCGAATTACTAGCCTATTGTAGCCTTATGTACGCATACCAAAAATTTCAAACATTTAACTGCAATAGGCCTATGTGTGTTTATGTATCTTACCTTTCAAAGGAATGCCAAGGTAAAAGTTTAAATATATTTTTTAAATATTATACGTCCAATACCGTCACGAAAATATCCGCTTATATATCTTGTGTGTGTGGAAGTTACCCGCTTGCGGTTCGATCAACCTTATTTGCATATCAATGAAGCACAAGATATCACAATTTAATCCAGTCGCGTTTTATTACAGGCCATACAGGCCCGTTACGCAGCATTTTTATTGGGTGGGTGCGATTTGTAGAGATTGGACCAAAATTGGAGGAGGACCTGGGGGGGGGGGGATC
>NW_022704481.1:6679-11489 GCF_011630105.1 Anneissia japonica | reverse complement strand
CTAAGACCGAGGGGGTGGAGCTCAGGCATTTTAGCTAATTTTAGGTCTTAGTTAATCGATTTCTGAAGATGCACAGGGCCTGTTTTACGGTGGCGGATCTAGAAATTTTAAGAAGGCCGGGGTCCATGACTTTACAGATGGAGCAATTTCATGCATAAAATGAGTCCACTTTATGAAAAATGGGTACAGATTTCTTTTATTTAGCCTAAAATGAGTAAAATTTTAATAAAATGTGTCCAGATTTGTTATATTTTTGCGTAAAATTCAGTCAATTTTTAGGAAACTGGGTCCAAATTATTTGAATTTACGTGTAAAGTGGGCCCAACCTGATATTGTCCCGCAATGTTTAAAAATCTTGGCTACTAACGTACGGCATTGATTGAGAGTTGCTGTACCTGTAGCCCTGGTCGGGAAGAAAAAAAAAAACAATTTGTTGGGAAAGTGTTTGCATACAATGTGTTATACCATATTTTGTAGATGTACTTACCCATTTGTATACATTGGGTGCTGACTATAAACACATTTTTGCTCGGTAAGCCATGATGCATAAATGAAAGGCTTAGAGTCTAATCTTCACTTTGGGCATTATTTTAATATAAAACTCATTGTTCTGGGTAGATAGCGCCGCCCTTTACTGATTTGTAAGGAAACATTGCTCAACTTATGGGATGCCACTCTCAATCGTTGTCTTTTTGTTAATGTTAGTTTTTAAATTTTTTTTTTTAATTGCAATTTTATTGAATTATTAATTCAAATTCTCTTGGCAACACATAAATCACCAAAAAAAAAAAAAATAAATAAACAAAAAAAAAAGAAACAAACAAACAAACAAAAAAACAACAATTAAATACCAATGACTAGCATGTAAAATACACCTCTGAAACAGCCAATCCCCCCTTTTGCACATAGCAAGCTAAAGAAAATAATAATAAAGAAAAAACAAAATATAAGGAATCATTCACAAAATTGATTAAAGCAACCTGCTCACACATTAGAACCTGCATCTCACCTGCTAATCAACCCAAACAATTCCCGTAAGTCACTTTTATGTAAAGGTCTACTTTAAAAAATTACCCACGAAATGGTTGCACCTAGCTGAAACAGCCTGAACCACTTCAGGGTCTGAGCAACAAAACGCATATTTTGTGACAGAAGCATGACATTTTGAGCGTTTCATTTATAAGGCGTACAGACAACAAAAACAGTGGAAGAGTCATTTTCTAAACGTCTGGGCGGGGTTATCAAAGGTTGTAGGAGGAGTACCGTATATTATGTGTCAAAGGTTATGTCATTTTCGGAAAATATATCTTATTGGAAGAAATAAAAACATGCATATAGGCCTAATGAATATTTTGAAAGAATATGAACTCACGACCAGCGGTTGTCAAGATACGGATGCCCTACATAATATTTCCCAACTAATTTGTACTATAATAAACTTGCATATTATATGGGGAATGTGATGGAGGTATAATTTTTAGAATTCACTTTCGTCAAGTTTTCAAAAAGTTTTTAAACACATTTGTTTGTAACTATGATTTTTGCAAAAAAATATGGCGACTATTTTGAAATTTCGAGCTTATTCGAGCGGGATGCCATGACAACAACGGAGATTCAAACATTTTGCTAACTACATGTTCATTACATTATAGGCCTGTCATGTTTTCCAGCATTCGACTTTAAGTAACCTTTGACTTGGAATAACCTAAAAAATGTCACATCTGGCTGAGACAACTATACAAGCAGGCCCGTATGGGGGGGGGGGGGGGGGGGGGGGGAATAATAATAAATAAATATATATATATTTATTTATTTATATTTGTAAAATGGATACGTACGGTACGGTGCTGTTTGTGAAGGGAGTTCAAGGGAGGCGTTTATTATTTTGTTGGTAAAATCTGTAATGAAAAAATATAATTCTACTGGAGTAGAACATTAATGGAATGTGTTGTGAATGATGTTGTTTCCATTAAATTTGCCAAACATGTTTTCAAAAGCATATGCTGTACGTTTGTACGACAGTGACGGCAAGATTCGGCAAACTGGGTTTTCATGATTTCGGTGAACTGAATTCGGCAAACTGGGTTTCGGCAAAGTGGCCCGGCCCTTAATTCGGCAATCTGGGTTTTGGCAAACTGGATTTCTACAAACTGGTCGGATACCGATGCAATATTTCAGGTTTCCTGGCATAGGACAAGCGAAACTGTGCCACTTTGGTTGTAATTGCAGACTAGTGCATTTAATGTCCATAAATACAAATAAGTTTTTGAAAAGTAGGTCGCATCGTCGGCGGCAACTTAGAAAACAATGATCCAAGCTTCCTGTATGGTGCACTTCAACAGATCTTTATCGGGACTCCAAAGAACAATCATTCGCCAATCATTATAATGTTGCAATGTAAAATTATACGATTGGAGCCCGTATATAGCCCTATGGGGATCTCAACCTCTGTTAATGACATTTTTGTTTATTGCTGAGCCGTGAACATGCGTGGTAGTGAGATATAATGTTCGAGTGGGAATACATGATCGGTTTTTATCCGCCTCTTCTGAACGATTTCATTGCATCTTTATGAAACAAAATGATTAAGAAAGCATAATAATTAAAATGAAACTTCCGATTTGCATATGCCTAAAGCCATGTTTAAGATGGTTTAAGGGTTTTAATTTGATTTGGGAACATAAAACCATTGGACCTATTTTTAGGCACTTTCCTCAAGTTGTAACTGTCTTTTATATACCTTAAAAGCACATAAAAAGCAAGGGCTTCGATTAAATCGAATACATTCGTGGGATGAGTACCGGAGCTGGCCCAACTCACGGATTCACCGGGAGGAGGGATAATGTTCACACCCCGCAACCCCTGGAACTTGGTCGGCACCTAAAACAACACAATTTTTCGTCTATTATTCTATTTATTGTATTATATTTCACTTTCATAAAATAATATAGGCCTAACAACCAGGGCTACACAATCAATAATTAAATTAAAATATTGTGCAATCATCGCATGCGCTGCGCTTGTTCACGCTTCCCCGAGAGCGGATAGATTCGTCGTCCGACGGTCTATGTCACACTGATACCATTATTTGATAGGCCTATTCTTAGAAAATCATGATAGACGCACCGCAATGTAACTTTTGGTGTGATTAATACTAGGTAGTTTTCGACGCACGAGGTTAACTTTAACGTCGTTACCCAACATAATGCGATAGCTCTGCCCCTTTTGTAAACAAATCGAAATACGCATGCGCAAACCCGTAACTAACGTACGTCGAGCACGTAAAATCCTGAAATTAATGTACTCCGCAAAGCAAGATGAATAAATTATGGCATCATCCGTAAACTTTAATGTTAACGTCGTGCGGCGAAAACTACCGATTGTGTACACATGTATTTTATTAATGAAAAACAAATAACACTGTTACAGTAGGCCTAACCGGTACATAATAAACAGTACAGTACCGGTACTGGGTTGGAATGAACGCATACACCCAAAAATAATCTAAATTAGGCCAAGATAGTTTTTAAATTTAATCAAAGGCTCCCGAAAAGCCTGCTAGAATACACATATTTTCATAAATATGTTTTTCTTACCAGAATGGAGTGTACAGATAGAGGACACCCATTTGAATTGTCTGCATTATTTTATGAACAAATAATTAAAAATGCGAGTCAAATGAGACAAGAGTATTTCTGAATAAATACCTGTCTTTTAAACCACCCGTCGAAATATGGCTTCTCTCGAGGTTTCTCTTTTATTCAAACTTACTTCAAACGCGTCACACTGTAATTGAAAATTCGCCTACATATTTCTGTTCATTCATTAGAAGAATGACTATAAACCGTTGCCTTTAGTGATAATGGTCATGTTCTTTTCCTATTCAGGTAATCTTCAATCCTTTTTAATCATCAGATGGTATCTTTCAAATTTTAATTATAATTTAAGGATGTTTTTTGGTGCAGTGAGGAAAAGGCCTAAGGCACATTTTTATTTTTGTGCTGGGTTTTGTCTGGATCGTTCTATCGCCTAAGAACATCTACACCCAAATAATTATACCGTAATTAAACATTTAAATCCCACTGTGAGAAAAATATAGACAATTTTATTGGGACACATAGAAAGAGAGAAATCAAATATGGGTTATGATATACGGTCACACAGAAACATTCAACTCGAGCTGAACGATCAAACGCTAATTGTGCTTAATTTTACAAATTAAACAGTAAAAATCAATTTTGAGACAGAATATAATACTTGTATTTGATCGTAACAAGATTTCACACGCATTGAACTAGCGTTTGGTGTGTGAAATTGTGGATGAATTGAGACAAAAACAAGACACTGTGTTAGTATTGATGGGTCGCGGTGCACACTCCGACTACTGTGTCTGTCACCTGCTTCACAACCCCAGTGTAGAGATACATTGGACAGATATCGACGTATTCATTTTTCCCACATTGAGGCCTCTCCATGCACCACGTGTTCATGTTTTGGCTTTATATATGATCGTGTCGTAAAATCACAAGCTCGCTTTAAATATTGTTAGTACTATACTCAGGCCCGTAGCCAGGTCATTTCAAGGGGGGGGGGCGGTTCTCTGGGCGTGGGGTCCAGGGGCCTGCCTAAGGGCCACAGTGGGGTTGGGGGCGAAGCCCCCGAAGCCAGAGCATTTTTTGTGTTTAATGGGTCTATATAATGTTTTAAAAGCAGTTATGAAAAAGATCTATGTAATAAAAAGGTGGTAATTTAATAAAATTAGAAAATATTTTCTGAGAATTGGCATGTTTAAATAACACCGAAAGATATA
>NW_022704481.1:0-6589 GCF_011630105.1 Anneissia japonica | reverse complement strand
ACCCACCCCAGCCCAACAATGGTTGGAGCTGAGGTGAGAAAATAGTACCTCTAGATGGCCAGAAATGACACTTATAGTAAAATTAATCATCATCATATCACCATTAGTCAAAACAAAGTGCCAAAAGAAATTCTCATGATATTTTATCAGGGATTTTTGACAACTATAGAGATCTTATAATGTGTGTGTATACACCATAGAAAACAAAGCTTAAAAACATTGTCTTTGAGTATGTACTTTACATAAGCTTACTTCAAAAACGTGAGCCCCACCATGGCTGGGGCTGAGGTGAGAAAATTTGAGGAAATAGTACCTCTCGAGATGGCCGGAAATGGCACTTTTATATAATAAAATTCATCATCATCACATTACCATTACAGTCAAAATGAAACGCCAACAAATTTCTCATGATCTTTTATCAAGAATCTACTTAATATCCAGGACAACTTAGGCCTGATTATAGCTTACTAAGCTTTAACTATATATACTATAGTATGATCAACAAATCATAACTTTTTTTTCGCATTTAGCACAATTTTCTTCACTTTTTATTGCTATTGATATTATTATCAATTATTCCTATCGTCATTATCATCATTGTTATTATTATTATTTTTAGTAGTAAGTATTATTAAACAAACATGATCTTTTATCAGGGATTTTTAGGGACAACTTAGGCCTAATTATAGCTTACTAAGCTTTAACTATATATACTATATTATGATCAACAAATCACAAATTTTTTTCGCATTTAGCACAATTTTCTTCATTTTTTATTGTTATTAATATAGATATCAATTATTACTATTGTCATCATCATCGTTATTATTATTAATTAGTAGTAGTATTATTAAACAAACATTTAAAGAAACTTGCAAAAGGATAAAAACGAAATTGAACCACAGTATCGCATTTCTATCTTAAAAGACCAGGCCTGAGATTTATAGATTTAAGATTTTTTTAAATCACGCTTAAGCTTATGTGTTCTATTAGGCCTATGTATAACGTTTACTGATGCATATTTACATGTTTAGAAGTATTCATTTTAAGTGATCCCAGGAAATAATTTGTATTGGCTCAAGAATAAGCTTTAAAATGTTAACACTGTGTTAACACTGTGCCCCCCCCCCTGGATATGTCCCTGTAGTTCTTCTTAACTCTCATTTTGTACACTGAAAATAATAGTACTATTTTACTACATGGCTAAAAAAGCATAAATTTTGTCATTATTACTGACAGGGCCATCGTTAAATTAAGTCAGAGCCCAAAATATAGCATCATATTCAATACGTTATCTGACATCATGAGAACCTAAACTTTAATACAATTATTTGTTATATACTAGGCCTAATTCAAAATTATTATTTTAAGACTTTAACATAATAGGCTACATACTGATTAATAATAGCTGAGATTTGATGCACATTTTAGAATTAATAATCCTTTTTTTTTATATTTTCCTGAATATTTATTGTCTGCCAAATGAAATATGAATTATAATATATGCATCTTTAGAAATAAAATTTCTACAATATTAATCTTGTTTTTATATAGATAAATGTTCGATAAATTCTATCTTTCATAAAAAAAAAATTTAAAAAAACGAAATTCAGCGTGTCTATTTTCATTTTAATCAATGGCCTTTGTAAATGTGCACTGACGTCAACGTCGAATTCCAGGACTTTCGACGGTAAAGCTGGCCTGCCTGCCCCGGTCCCAGGCCAACCAATAATAATTAACAAAATGTTGTTTTTTTTTAAATATAGGCATATGGCGCATCTTGTACATGCACTTCAACTTTTACAACAAAAGCCTAGGCCTAGTACCTGTAGTACGTCCTACTGTACTTAGGCCTACACTGGTTTGTTGTCGTCGGGGTTCTGTCTCTAAATGAACGAGGAGCGTACCTAGCTAGTCAACATCTAGGCTAGGCTAATTGATTTTGAAATCAATATAACCCACCTTGAAGGACTAGGCCTATCTGTCGTTTTCTTCTTTGCAACAGCGGACGAAATAAAGTCAGTTATTCTAGGACGTTTCATGATTCTTTATCACTAAAAATTAACAAACACTCGTTTTGACGCACTCTGTTCTGTAGTGACTAGTGTGTGTCTGCTGTTGAAAACAAACTTCCTTGCCTAATTTTGTGACTGGCTATGATGACTGAGATGGATCATGTTGATTTATTAATATTTTGTTTGGGATGGAACAAAGGAGAGTCAATTTCCCCAAAATGCTCCAACAGCACATAGTTTAGTGTGCGCTATGGACAGTATGGCTAAGGAATTTACTAACCACACAATCCACAATCATGTGATTAAGTCGCGAAACTTTATCTGCATTTGGTGGATTAAGGGTGCATTCAGATTATGTACTCGGCATAAAATGTTATCGTAACATTATGTTCTCGGCACATGTTCACATACCACACCGAACGAAAAAGTTTTCGAAATGCGATCATTCAGATTATAAAACCATGTTCTTGGTATTTAATGAATGTGTAACATTTTGAGAGGAGCTCAGAGTCACTGTAGGCCTAACTTTATTTCCATTTTATTAAATTTGTCTCTTATACGATCCCAGGGTCTTCGTGGAAATCCCAAGATTGTCGGATACCTTTTTGGAACAGTTGCTTATTCCCAGATCATTTGGTATTTTGTGCTTATCTCCCTTCTTCCCAAACATCAACTACGCAATTCATTTCGATGACTGCACTCCATGTGCTTCCTCTGCCAGAACATGTTTACAGCATTTTGTTTTGTTCCAAAAATTTTAGGCCTACAGCATAAATTAATCAAGAGAACAGTAGTACTGCTATATTATAAGAGCACATAGAAAATATTATTAGATTATCACTCTTATGATCACAAAAAATGATGAAGAGCGGTTTTTTTTTAATTGGAACAATAGATTAGGCTTATTTCGCCTTTGTTTTTATCGATGAGAGAGGGGACTGTTTATATTTGGTCTGTAATAGTAAATATTGTATAACAACTGGTTTAATTTTATAGTTTTTTAAAGAAAATGTATTTAAAGTCACAAAATTGCATTGTTATTTTTATGCTGTTGGAATAATTGATGCGGCAAAAAAAAAAAAAAAAAAAATTAATCCCCGCGTCAATATTTCCCGAATTTTTTACGCTGGCGGGAGTGATAATCTAATAAATTTTTCTATTTGCCTTAACATGTGTACATTGCGCCTCGGAAGAATGTCAAAACAGGTCAGGTCACGTCACTGAAGCCCGCCCAGTTATAACATTTTATGCTCGGCACACGTTCAGACTTCATTCCAGAGTCGTAGTTCGAAAATATTTTGTTTCGAGAACGTGGTTCAACTGGGTTCTAGCTAGAACATTCTGTGCTCGACATAAATGCCATTAGCATGCGTTCAGACTACAAAAAATGACGTGTGCCGAGAACATTATGTGCCGAGAACGTGCCATGCGCCGAGAACACAGTCTGAATGCCCAGTAAGTCGCAAAACTTTAGCTTCGTTTGGTGGCACCATTTACTCTAGGTAGACGGCGACCGGTTTCGTTAACGGTTGGTACATTTCTTACAAATATTCAGCCAAAGCCCAGTGAAAGTTGTGACGGCAGCCGGGTTTTTATCAATGTTTGCCATTCTTATGAGTGCCATCGTAAAGTCATGGTTTGCTGGAGTTGCGTTCAATTTAAATCTCCGAACCTCTGAAGCTGAGATATTCTATGAATGTAGGCTTGTATCGCAGGCTACAATTTAAAAACGGGTGACCAAATAATGAATTAGGTGCTAAATTTTATTTAATGCTAGGTAAATCAAAAACATACATTCCGTCCGGGTGGGACTCATTCAAAAATTCGAGGTGGTTCGCTAGAAAACAGGGGGGTTCGCTAGAAAAGGGGGTTCGCCCGAACCATAAAAACCCCCCCTGGCTACGGGCCTGAAAACCTTGAGCACTTCAACACTGCAATTTAGAGTTTAGAATATATCAATCTTTAATTTAAGTTTTTCTTTAATTGGTGAGGATTTTAAAGATTTAAGTTTGTTTGTGTCACTGCTGTTCAAAAATTAGTCTTGTCACCATGACTTGTTAAATTTAAAAAAAATTAACCTTTAAAAAATTTAACCTTTGAAAAATTTTAGTTAGTGATCTTTAAACTTTATACATAATAAGGAGGGTTTTTGCTGAATAGAGATTATACGGATTAATCGTTTTATGTCTGTCAAGTACTACTTTTTAAATATGACTATTTATAATTTGAAATTGTAAATGCCATTACAAAAAAACAACTTTTACGCAGCAAGGTAAGTGCAAATCGGCCAAATTTCTGAAGTATACATTGAAATTTGCCCATTTAGGATCTAATCAGATATGTTACTTCAATAATCAAGGCGGCCACATGAAAGTCGATAAGAGCAAAAAGCTTTTGAATAAACTTATTGATTTGACCTTTTCAAATTTTAAAATAAAATTCCGAAGTATTTAACGCTACACTGGAAAATAAATAGTGTGTTCAACAGTAAGTAATACATACTGAGTTGGATAACACACCAAATAAAATTACCTACTGTTTCAAAAACAAGTTTGTATATCTTACCAATTACTGAATAGTGATGTACCATAACAAATTTGTTGTTATTTGGTATTAATCCAGCTAAGGTTCTAGATTTGGATGGGGGTAACATTTTCCGATTTAAAAACAATACTGTAATTTAATTCAAGCAGGGGAGGAGAAAGCCCAGCACTCATTACGTCGGCAACCGACGAGAACCGTTTTCAGACGATCTGCTCAGATCGCTGACGATCAGCGTTAATTAACGTTGCGGCGGAAAAAGCGCTCACATAAAATGAGGACGAATTAGTCGGCCGCCACAGCGTGTGCAAGGCTTTATTATGCAACGGTATTGTGCATGAGCGATTACTGTCAGTACAAACTTCCTCAATCTGCTTTAGTCATATTATAGAACAAACAGGTCACTCATTAAAGAGCATCGGGACGGCCTTACGTTGGTTGTTGGTTAGATTCGTGTAGTACTCGTGTTGTCTGTGCCCCTCTTAGGCCTATATTCAAAAAATTAGAGAAGAAAGATTCCAAAAAAAGAGAGTCGGTTGCACTATATCCACTGAGCTATAATGTTAATTTGTATTATTTTACTATAATTGTATTGTAGCATACCGTAATTAACTATATGATGAAAGTAACAACGAAAGACAACATGTTGGTCCTATTTCTACTAAAGATAAAGAGTGTACAGTACCACTTCAGCTAACATAATAACGTTTTGTGTTTGCTGGGGATATAGACTAATAGCACTGTCCTCAAACGAGCTTGTTTTCGAACTCGTACGGTAGTCAATTCGACTTATTCACGCTTTTCCAAAGTAGGCCTGTAATCAGTGCTTCAGCTTTAAAGGCGTCGTACAGTTTAGAGACACAAGAACAATTCATTTTAAATTAATTTATACTATAAACGCAGCGAAAGTAGTAATATTAAAATATAGTCTAAACTAGGCCTAATTACTGCACACAAAATCGATAATGGTTCAAGATGGTATTAAATAAATATTGTATTGGTCTATTTGATCCCTGTTTGTTATTCATCGGGGTGGACTTGTTAAACAGGTGGGCAGGACATCTGCTAAATTTGATGTCATTGTGCCAAAAATCCTAAATAATATAAACTTGTTGATTTGATATTAAACATACGACACAAGCATTCAATAACCTGTTTTCTTAATTCAATATGAACCAAGTTAATATAAACCAGATTAAATACTGTGATTGAATTTACAATCTAACTAAAAATAATATTCTACTTTAGATCGATGAGTATTACAATGTACCACCTGTAAATTAAAAAACACATCTTTCGCTATTTTAATTAACCATCCTAGATCTGACAAGTGTTAACGAAAATAATTGGCAGTCGTTAAAAACTGGCTCTTAGAAGTATAATATTATCATTAGTCTTGCTACGAATGAGTACTAAACACCATAAAGTCAATTATATTGCCATTTATGATTCTAATTTCTCCTAATTGTTCGAAGTTGATCAGTTGGCATACTTCATACTAAATATTCAATCGGAGGTGGCACCACCACTATCATTATGATTCAAATTTAAATATCATACCGTTTTTCTGTCATCATGCATCACCATTTCATAATAAAATTATCATCATCCTCATCATTATTATCATTATCCCTTTTTTATCGTTAGCATCATCGGATCCTCATTATTATCATCGTCTTCAACATCATAATTATTATATTCGTCGTCATAGTTCCTCGTGGATCATCATGATCATAATTTCATCATCATTACCATTGTCATCATTATTATCTTTGTATTCTCTTCAAAGGAAATTTATGCACAATGTCTACTTTTCAAGTAGGCTTATGCGGAAACGACCCATTCAGTTTAAAACATTCAATCGGGCAAATTTATTCCTATACACCTTTTTACACTCACAGATTCATGTTGAACGTTCAAAGTTTAGTAAAACCGCAAGACAGTTGAGAATTTATCTTTTTATTGTGCCATGATAATAGGTCTATAGAATATCGAGTACGGTTTCTATCATTATTTAATTATTTATATGTGGC
>NW_022704480.1:0-552 GCF_011630105.1 Anneissia japonica | reverse complement strand
TTCAATCATAGCCCTATATGAATAGGTGTTGGTAGATGGTGTAATCAATCTCTCGTTCAACGAAACATCAACTTCACTGAATAAAGATTGTAGTAACAAATTGGTTGGTCCCACCGGGTCATCAGCAACTAAATCCGTTCCGTCGGATTTCGTGATTTTTGCTTTGGCACGTAACATAGTTTGTGCCAAATCAACATATTCCTCACTTGAGCCCTGCATATTGAATTGCACCGGACCAGAATCAGATATCGATGTATATGGGAAATACTGCACCCACTGACCTTTGGTTATGCTAGTTTGAGTCGGTGGAACGGAAAACAAATCCAACTCCGATTTGAGGCATTCGCATGAGTTTTTGTGTACGTAAGCCATAATGAATGTTATTCAAATATATCGGAGGTTCTTCTCGCTGTCTTAGTTCTCGTTCGAGTGATACCTCTACTATTTCGTTTTCTCTTTTTATTCATTCTCCCACGTCCCGTCTGAAAAACAATGCGTTTACCGGCCTGTACAATACGATCTTTGGCCGATTGTTTAACGCTTTTACCACTC
>NW_022704479.1:38824-53667 GCF_011630105.1 Anneissia japonica | reverse complement strand
ACTCAAGCCGTGGTATAGTTGCGTTATTGCTAACCTGTGGGTAGTCGTTCTGACCTTTCGCTACAGCTAGCTTTTTTTATAGGCTAGGGCTTAGGCCTAGCTGGTAGGTTTAGTTAGGTAGGCTAGGCTCCCCGGCCGGCTAGGCTAGCATGCCATAACATCTTGAATGTTCACTCCAAAGTAAAGTCCAGTGTGAATAAAATATGGGTAGTGAAGTGATTAAAAAGTCACTGGTTGTGTTTGAAAGTTTGCACAGCTAAGTATAACATAATAATATTCGATTGATTGATTGATTTTACAGTAGCGGATTCACCACACACCCCTCCAACTTCTTAATTATAAAAGAAAAAGAGAAAAAAAGAAGAATTATAATACAATTTAGGTCTGTGAGTGCTAAAATCAGCAATGAAATAGTAAATATTTTCATGATGACCCACAATTTGAGGTGATATGATTAATTAATTTTATTTGGCTTTATATTTAAAGTTTGATTTTTGGTGGAAATTTTATTTCAGGAAAGAAAATTTGAAACTTAATTTCACTCTTTCTAACCCATCATTAAACTAATTGCATTTACTATAAATGTGAACATTTGTTGCAGTTTTTGATTTTATTTGTCTCTCTAGAATCTAAAAGTGCATTGATCCAGTGGCAGTAGGGCATTTCCACCTTCAGAAATTGGCCTGAAAAGTAAGTTAACACTATTGGTAAATCATAATAATTCAATTTTCATGTCCTCATTTCACAGTAAATCTGAATTTACATGTCATTACATATTTAAAACAAAAAAAAATTAAAAACAAAAGAAATAATGTGGAAAGTTAAAAATACACAAAAATTACAAATTCCATTAATATATGTACATAGGATAAATAATTAACTATAAAAAGATAAGAAAAGAATTGAAATTTCACAGCAAATATAAATGTAGGCCTACAGTTCAAGTGAATTGCAAGGGAGACAGATGAAAAAAAGATTTATTTTGGATTTACAGTATTTAGATATTTTGTAAGTTGAGGAATTACACCGATTAGTGCTTTGACTTTACATATAGGTTTTCCAGAAATTTTCTGATATTTCATCATAAAATACGAAAACATTAAAAAAAATATTGAATTTTTTAAATAATGGAATATTAATATTTAAAATTAAATACTGTTGTTATACTTATATCTCTCTGTTTTTTTTTGGGGGGTTTTTTTTTTGTCATTTTTGAAGTTTTAAATAAGTTCATCTGGATGTTAATAGTTAGTACTGTAGGTTGTAAAAGTCATCGCACATTCCTCTGCTAGACGGAAGTAATGAAATGCCGGTTGAGAATGAGACCTGACAGGTCTTTAAAATGTTCTGTAAGTTCGTCTTCACCTTTGTTTATTTATAAAAAATAACAAAAACATAACATGGTACAATGTTTGCATGTCAGCTGTTTTTTTTATATGGTTGTAGCATTATTCCAGTGAAAATAGTCAAGTCTCACATAAGTCATGTTCTAAATAAAGTATTGAGGATCCCAAATGATTAAATAATTAGTTTAATCATTCTCATTAAACATGGTTATGAATTATATATAACATTGTTTTGAATGTTGTATTGCATAGTGCCATGCATATAACTATAAGTTTCATTTGCTTTTATAATTGAATAATGTCATAATCATATGCAATATGGTCTTACAAGCCCCAACTATGATTGGGCTAAGGGTATAGACCCTCCATCTGTGAAAGTCCCTCTCTTGGCCCCTTCTATTTCAAATTCCTGGATCCGTAACTAGTTGTGTTTGAATGTTTGCACAGCTAAGTATAACATAATATCTGATTCATTGATTGACTGATTTCACAGTCAATCTAATTCTAATTTTTTCAAATTTTGAAAAAAAAGAAGAATTATAATTAAATTTAGGTCGGAGAGTGCTAAAATCATAAATTTTCTTACCTCAGCCCCAACCATGGTGGGTCTCACGTGGGCTAGACACTCTGCGGTAAATGTCCCTTCCTGGGGCCCCCCATTTCGAATTTCTGGATCCGCCACCGAACAAGCAATTAGCATCCTTGTACAGTGTACGTAATCATAACACATTTTGTGTGAACACCATGTAGACTCTTAGCCCATGCTTCTTTAATAATTAGTCAGTGTTAGATTTGTTAAACCTAAATGCATTGCCATATATTCATAGGTTAAAACATTTTGAGATATTTATTTCATACAGAATGTCCACCTTTGCCGCTGGGGTGCACCTAGAATGTACAAGTAATTGTAATATTTGTTTGAATGGTGGCATATGCGATGACAAGACAGTACAGTAACTGTATTTGTGCATCAGGATTTAAAGGAGAAAGCTGTGAAAATAGTAAGTCAAAACAAGTTGTTTTGGTATTTCATATCTACATTAAGTTTATTTCCAGACCTTGCATAATAGTAATATGACTAATTTCAAATATTTGAGAAAAATAAAATGTCATTTAAAACCAATAACTGGCTGAGTAAAAACAATATGTACAGATTGTCAACAGTTATAATTGACAAAGAATTGAGATTTAAAAAAAAATTGTAAATAAATTAAAGAAACCATGTATAAAAACCGCATCATATGACAGTAATCTTAAAGCTGCTTATATCATTGTACATCATTTTTGTCGCTTACATTTTTTACTTCTTGTGGAGGGGCGCCATGAGCGTTTTACAAGTTTTACCGGTGCTTTTCAAGTTTTTATTATTATTATTATTATCATTATTATTATTATTATTTCACCAGATAAAAAGCAAATCTAGGTGAGGTGAGGCTTTGCTGGTTTATGACGAGGTTGAATCATTATATGAACATCTCGACCATGGCCATAATGGTTCCCAATGAGACTGAAAGATCATTCTGTCTTTAAAAACACCTGGTGCCGTCCTCCCAAAACAGTGGACACCAAGAATTGCTGAAGAAATTGTTTAACTATACAGGTATGTCAACATTATTCAATGATCAATAACATTACTTGCATATAAGTAGACTCAAAATGAAGCCTATCTCGAAAAGAAGCTCATTTGAAAGGGCATAGCTTCTATTCGACGAGTTACAGTACTGTATACTGACAATTTTCAGCTCAATGTACTCAACTCATCATGGTTAGGTAGCTACAGTATACAAATCATGATAATCACAAAATAACTTCTTAACATTCCCCGTGAACCCAGGAGTCACATAAATCTAAGGATGCCTAAATTGCAAATACATTATTTCTAGGTACAGCCGTATAACCTTAAGCAAGTACAGTCTAAAACTAAACAGTGGAGGTATGGGTACACCCCAAAGTCAGACCAAGAGACAAAGCAAATATAAAAATCATCTCTTTTTGGGTTGATCGTTGACCATGTGGCCAGTTACACAAGGTATTAAAACTTGCACAACAGGCGTATAACTATAATTATGTGTACGTGTTACAAATTTCAACAATGTACCTCAACTCCATCATGGATAGGCAGCTCCACACAAAACATAATTGTTGCAAATCGCAATGTTTTTAATGTATGTACGGCGAGACTTTTTTTATACCTTGATTAGCGAACCTGCTGACTGCAAATGTTGATGATTTTGAATAAAAATAAAATTTTATTTTCGGCCATTTAGTGCACCTGCCGCCACAAAAAAGTGGAAATTTCAGAAAAAAAATAAAAGTTTTTCTTTATTTTTATTACGCCCTCCGCTGCCTTGAAATATCCAAAGACATGTATATTTCTTCCTAATTATATTACATTCACCAATAAAATTTTATTTTTATTTCTCCACCGTTAGGATGTTTTTTTGGAAAACTATCGCTAAATAAGGAAACAAAATGTTATTTTTATTCCACCCTCCTCCGATGATCTTTCATAAAATAAGTATGCGAAACAAGGAATAAAAAAAGTCTTGCCTACAATATAAAGTAAACTCACTTTCAACAAGTTTGTGTGTATATTTTAAACAAAAGATCTTACACTATATTTACATGAACCTGAACCAAAATTCAGTCTGCGTTTCATGCGCTGAACGAAACATTCCTGTTCTTATGATTCAACTAACATCTCGACGAGATTTGTTTGACAGATAAACCGACTAATCAGCGATCAAAAACTTTTTCTCTGACATTTTAATTTCCTTAGACAGCTGGTTGTCAACGCGAAACATACGTGAGCCTAGGCCTAAGTGTCCTTTGCTTGGTTATAGATACCCAGATTTACACGAGCAGTGCGCATCAGTGACTTGGCCTTTGCCGACAACAAGGTTGACTGAATGCAGAGCTATTTTCCCTCTTCCTTTGGGAGCGAAATACAGAGTAGTGAGAAACCTAGTGTCCAAAAAAACAGGTTTGCGAGATAGGCTTGCCAAAAGCAATTTTATTGCATTTTCCTGATATTTTGGTATGCTGATTCCAAAAATGCAAGGGTCCATTTTTTTCAATTATCGTCTTGGTGGCCATATTGGAATTTCAAAATGGCTGCCATTTTAACCATAAAAATGACCATAACTCTACTATTGAAGCAGATATTGACATAATTTCAAGTGTTAACCCATGTTTTCAAAGTCAACCTATTTGATTTTAATATTGTCATAGACCATAGATGGTGGCCATTTTGAATTTCAAGATGGCCGACCGCTTTTCAACAAAATCTTCCTGGATAACCGTTTCATTTCATTTTTTTCAATTCATTTCATTTTGTGCTCAAGGGGTATGTTTAAAATAAATAAATAAATTCAGGAAGAAATCATAAACCTTACAGAAAGGCTGTATATCAACAGATGAACTATAAAATATACACAAATACATATACATGTGACTTAAACTTGCCTGTAAAGTATACCTGATAATACACGCAGGGCATGTATGGGCGATTCCATTTATCCTTGAGGGGTAAGTTTAAAATGTATAAATATATGCATGATACTTAAGCTTATAGAGCACACAATTAGGCGTCCAGGATGAGTTTAACCGCCACCAATGTAGAAACAGCGTCTTTGTTACATCTGGGTACACACAGGCACCCTGTTAGGCAGTATATTGCACCTCAGGATATACCTTATGCGGTTGCACTACTGTGCACTGCAAAGAGAACGGCGCCAATTAAAGTATACAAACAAGGAATGAGGGAGATTAATGGGAAGTGTAGTAAAACGAGTATCATTATTGTATAACAGAAGGGAAAAACCAATGAATGGTGATACAGTAGTTCAGGAAGATTATTCTCATTGTTTTAAACAAACAGTTTTTGTGCAATTTGTTTTGCACCCACATTTAACCAGTTCCGAGACTGCTTCTGGTGCGGGAAGATTTAATGATGTTGGCTGGAATGAATCACCAATTTGATCCCATCCAAGATTCTCTCTTGATTGGAGATCTTGTTTAGCTGTTATATATGATTTGTCATGGGCACAGATGTAGTTACCTCTTTGAATATGGGGCAGTAGTGCAGCTCTCGTCGGTGGTAATTTTTTGCCTTCCTGGTTCTTCGATCTAAAGAGTTCCCATCTTGTATGCGGGATATCACTTGCAGATACAGGGAGCAAAGGAACTTTTAACTGATCTAACAGTAATTTCTTTTTCAATGTTGTATCACGGAGTCAGATAACATGAAGTGGAATCAGTGTGTCTGTCTCTTTGTGGTAATGTTCTTTAACATTGTCGGACGATTGGAAGTCCTTGTTAACCTTCGCCTCAGTTCCTTTTACCACCGTTAGGATAAGTTTGATCACCCAGTCAAAATTGCCTTTGCATAGGGTTTGATAATCCTCTTATCGCGTCGAAGAGAATTCAATGGCTGGTCGTTGAAGCGTGTGAAATGTACCATTGTAAAATAGGGGTATTTAGTTAGTGTGAATGTAGAGAAAGTTGTAGGTGCAGGCTCATAGTACTTCAAAATAAACAAAAAGATAATTTTATATTATACAGTACTTCATTAGGTATACATTTTTTTTTTAACATTGTACTAATGTACCTATTACAGATCCTTCTACCATGCACTTGCATGACCCATTGAAAATGGTATGGTTTGATTATCAGATCTGAAACCGGAATTTCGCCGAAGAGAATACGTGGGCCTAGCAGAATATCGTCATTTATATACTATCATAACTACTATATTTTTTATGTAAATACATTAAAAAATCTATATGTTCATCTACACATGCACAAACTAAAAATCAAAATAATATTTCAAGATAATGCAAATAACATTCTAATATTTTAACTCCAAAGCTAAGCTCCTTCTGCTCGAAAATATGGTCGCATACTCGTTCACTATTCTGCATTGGCTTCTAAACTGACTTGCTACTAGTTGATTCTTACAAAAATAACAAGTCCGACGTCGTTTATTAACCAATCAAATTGATTTTTACATTTGTTGTAGCTAATAAATAAAGCTACATGTTGCCACAACAATGCCGACAATCGGCCCAATATCAGCAGAGCTACTACATAAAAACTTTAGGCGATTCGCCACATTTCTGCTAAAACCGTAGGTTTTACACGGAAAAATTTGAAAAACCATGGTTACAAAATTTATAAGTCCGATGAGATTTGGCAATCTTATGAATTAAAATTAAGATTACTATAACTGTTATTAAATTTTGAATCTGGATAAAAGAACAATGGCGAAAATCAGACAAGTAGTAGAACAGCTGAAAATCGAAGGTTTCGAATTAAATTAAATAAATTCGCGACAATCAAACTTATCCTAATGGACAACCTTCTTTTGACTGCCACTGTATTTGCTGAGCAATGTTTCTCCAAAAATATGTGTCAGAGATGATTTGTTTTTAAAGGAAGATAGAATACTTTTCATAGAAATGTGGTTTATTGCCATGTCTTTATAAATGTCGTATTCAATAGGGGTTTGTGACGTTCTTTTTAATCTTGTTTCGTCCTTTAGCGAGTCTTCAACATCATATCTATCGAATACCACTCTAGCCTCTTGGTAAGGTTCATTCTTTCTTTCTATCCTGGTGACAAATGTCTTGGTCAAGTTATCAAAAACTTGCATGAATCCCACACATCACATGAGATCGCAGAATCAAATGAAGGTATATTATCACTTCATGTTATAGACTGTCTCCGTAATACAACATTGAAAAAAATTACTGTCTATTCGCCAGATACTGATGTGAATATTTCATTGATTGACCTAGTTGCAAACAAAAGAACAGGTGCATTTACTGTTCTCAAGTTTGTTAACCATAGCACGAACTTAAATATCAAAGAAATTGTCAGCGTCATTGGCCAAGAAAAATGCAAAGGTCTTAATGGTGCTGACTGGGGTGGTAAATTTGTAGGTATCAGCAAGAAAAGGTTGATATAGACATATCTTGGTATACCTGATGACGACCCTGCAATACAGTTTTTTGCCAAACTTGGAAACAGTGCAATAGAAAACAAACTGGTCGATGGAAACCTGCCCAGCGAAGTTAGATCAATAGAAAAGTATCTTTGCTCCCTGTATCTCAAATGTGCAAGTGATATCCCGCATACAAGATGGGAACTCTTCAGATCGAAGAACCAGGAAGCCGAAAAATTACAACCGACGAGAGCTGCGCTACTGCCCCATATTCAAAGAGGGAACTACATCTGTGCCCGTGACAAATCGTATATAACAGTATATCTCCAATCAAGAGAGAATCTTGGATGGGATCAAATTGGTGATTCATTCCAGCCAACATCATTAAATCTCCCCGCACCAGAAGTAGTCTCGGAACTGGTTAAATGTGGGTGCAAAACAAATTGCACAAAAACTAGTTGTTCCTGCAAAAAAAAAAACAATGTCGTATGCACGCCTTTTTGTAAGTGCTATGACTGTGAAAACACTGTAGATTATATAGAATCCTTGATGAAACAGACGAAAATGAGCTGGATGATACCTAAAACGTTGAATAAAAGTAAACAATCAGAATAGTCTTCCTGAACTACTGTATCACCATTTCATTCGTTTTTCCCTTCTGTTGTACAATAATGATACTCGTTTACTACACTTCCAGTTAAACTCCCTCATTCCTTGTTTGTATACTTTAATCGGCGCAGTGCTCTTTGCAATGCACAGTAATGCAGCCGCATAAGGTATATCCTGAGGTAGAACATACTGCCTAACACCTGTGTGTACCCAGATGTAACAAAGACGCTGTTTCTACATATTTTAAACTTACCCCTCAAGGAAAAATGGAATCGCCCATACATGCCCTGCGTGTATTATCGGGTATACTGTACAGGCAAGTTTAAGTCACATGCATATGTATTTGTGTATATTTTATAGTTCATTTGTTGATATACAGTTTCCTGTAAGGTTTGTGATTTCTTCCTGAATTTATTTATTTTAAACTTACCCCCTGAGCACAAAATGGATTCGCCCATAAACGCCCTGTGTGTAATTGGCCTTGTAGGCACAGAGTTGAGGCATGCACTGTAATTTTATTGTTGTAAAAACCATGATAATTGAAATAACAATTTTCCAAGAAGATTTTGTTGAAAAACGGTCGGCCATCTTGAAATTCAAAATGGCCACCATCTATGGTCTATGACAATATTAAAATCAAATAGGTTGACATTCAAAACATAGGTTAGCACTTGAAATTATGTCAATATCTGCTTTAATAGTAGAGTTATGGTCATTTTTAAAATGGCAGCCATTTTGAAATTCCAATATGGCCACCAAGACGTTATCGACAAAAATGGACCCTTGCATTTTTGGATTCAGCATACCCAAAATATCCGGAAAATGCAATAAAATTGCTTTGGGCAAGCCTATCTCGCAAAATGACACTAGGGACCACACTAGAGGCTTTTACAACAATTTCCCCGCCTGTTCCATGAAATAACTGATAAACACTATGAATATATGATTAATTTTCATACCGCCTACCCTGAATTCTCTTTCTTAAAGAAGGTTGATAGCAAAGAAAATGTTCGCCAACTCTGTAAATCTAGACGCCATTGTCTAAGGTTTTCTTGACTTCTTGTGGGCGGGGCTTCGCGTTCTTGTCGACATGTCAATTACTGGCACCCACATTTCTTGCAGATATCTTAAAAAGGCACCAAGCATTGATTGACTATTAAAAATACGTAAACGTACCCGTGACAACTCCCATAGCTTATCCCGGTATACATTGTCTTCAATTTTGTGTCGCAGTTGCGAGAGCATGACAGCTTTTCCGTCGGCCTAGGCCTAGTGGTGGGCTGATAAATGTTCTAGTCTTTAAAATACTGAACCTCGCGTGAACCTAAGGCGGTTCGCAAACCAAATACTTTCTAGACTGCAGCTTTTCCATGCACTCGATCTTGTGCGCAGAACAAAAAATTCTCTGGAATACAGCTTTTTTGGTTGGTGTTTTCTTTTCCTCCATAACAATGTACCACGATATTCCACACACCTGCACGTACGGTACCATGTCCCAACTTCCCGACTTCTCTCTACATTTGTGGCACCAAAACGAGAACCGTTTGATTGGTTGACCTTCCGTCATAACATTCACCCAATTGCCAAATACGGCATCCTAAAAATTACGTCATGCTTGTCACGGCCAGTGGTCTGCATTCGATTTGATTCACTCTTTTACAAGTCTCTAATTCTCATCAAAAAAGTTTCTCAACATAAACTGACGCTGGTGGCGCTTTCCGAAATGCGCTAATGTACTACGAAAAATCCATAAATTAGAGACTTGTGGCAAGTCTAATTGACTATTAACACTCTTCTGCGAACTAAACAAATAGATGAAATACTTGCAATAATTAAAACTCGGTCATAATCACTGTGTTGATTCACATCACCTCATATACTGTAACGCAGCAAGGAATTTTTCAATGAAGTGTTCTGTGTTGGTCTACCTAATATAGCCTGGTTGTAAAACTGCTCAAATGAACTTTAGTGGAAAAAAAGTAAAGGAAAATTAATTTTTGGTTTTTCTGAATCAGCATATACCCTATAGTGTCTTAGAAAAAAAAATCCCCATGCCTGGCTTGGACAATTTTTTTACAGCACTTTGAAATTTTGGCCTAAAATACCATTAAAACTATTTAAGATGGGGGTAGGGAAAATAAATTTATGTTTTTGGTCACTTTTACATATACTGTGGATATGAAATGTAACAACAACTTGGCTATATAGTTACTCATCACTCTCATTAAAAAATTTGATCGGAATGATGACGTCATCTTGACAAATTCCAACATGGCATCCATTATGGTGGGGAAAACTATGTTTTTTAATGTAAAAATAATTTTATTGTTATCAAAGTACAATACAATCTTGATACAATATTATACATACAGGAATAAAAAAAAAGCATATAGACCCTATATATAATTAATGAACTAATACAAAGTTAACTCAAAGAAAAAACGAAATAGTGAAATTTTCCTTTAAAATACCAATTTTTGGATCGGGGTATGGGAGACATGTTTATGTTTTTAGTCACTTTTAGGTTTATGTTTTTAGTCACTTTTAGGTTTTTTTTTTCTATAACTGTGAAAACTGACAGACCTTAGTTAAATATTTACCCATTATAGTCGTTCAGTGGCGGCCCCAGAGGAGTCTGATAGGGTAGGTCCAAACACAGGGCCGACTAGACTCTCAGTCAGAGTCCCGAAATAAACGTCCCAGGGCTTATGGGAGAGTTTTTTTTTTAGCTTAGTATGGCCCAAAATTTTGCTTTTAAGCCAAAATATTAGGGATTGGCAATCAAAATAATGTTATATGGATAAGCAAATCATTATTTGTGGTGTGGCGACCTTGTCGTGGCATCGGACGATGGGAGTCTAGGCCTGTCTGATGGGAATTCCCCACCTCCCAAGCAAATTTGGAATGATGACACACCAAATTCTAAGACTACGGCAATCAAAATCAAATGAAATGTTTACCTATTTAAATTTAATCTTTCTACACTACATTTTTCTTCTATCATCATAATATACTATTATGTTGTTACTTTATAACATTATTATTATATAGTATATGATTATTCTTATGTGTTTAAAAAAATTTATAGTTTATAATTCACATTAATATTAGCATTAGTACTGTTATTCTTACTATACTGATGTCATTATTATTATTATTATTATCATCATCATCTTCCTCATTGTCATCCTCATCCTCATTATAATCCACATTAAGGAGGATGTTGATGATGAGGAGAAGAAAGATGATGAGGATGATGGTGAGGAAGAAGATGATTGTGATTATGATTGATAATAATGGTTGTTGATAAAAATTATTGTGATGATTGTGATGAGAATGATAGAAAATGATTGATCAGAATGATGATGATGATGATGATGATGATGATGATGATGATGATGATGATGAAAGATGAGAATTATCCCTCTCATTCTCCCCCTCGTCCTCATCTTTCTTCTCATCCTCCTCATCATCATAATCCTCATGATGATGATGGTGACTGATGATGAAGAGGATAATGATGAAAATGATGATGATGATGGTGATGATAATGATGATGAAGACAGTAATCAGGTTGATGATGAGGATGATGATAATAATGAGGATGGTGGTAATGATGATTATGGTGATGAAGATAAGAATGATGATGGATAGGATGAGGATGATACAGTTGATGATGAGAAGGAAGATGATGAGGTAGATGATGATTAATGATTGATGATGATGAGGAAGAAAATGATGCTAAGGATGGTGAGGATAATGATGATAATAAGGAGGAGGATTAGGATGATGAGTTTGACGATGATGAAGATAAGGATAATAATAATAATAATATTTATTCGGCAAAGTAAAAAGTATACATACAATATTCTTGCCAGGAGTAAGTAATAGGCATAAGCCCAAACAGTAAACTGCTCTTACTCCATCATCAACAACAAATACAATACAATATAAATATATACAAAAAAAAAAAATCAAAATAAATTGATTTATCTATAACAAAATGAAAAACAGAGATAATTAATAGTTATTATTATTAATATTTTGAGATCAAGTGTTTTGTGAGCTGGGCTTTAAAGTCCGAAATGGATATACATTGTTTAATTTCATTAGGAAGTTGTTCCCATAATCTTGGAAAAATAACAAAAGATGAATTTAAAAATGTATTAGTCTTGGCTTTCCAATGTATTAATCGCCCTTCACACCTTTCACTTAATCTCACAAGATTATTAAACGACAATGGACATTGGCCATGCATTATTTTAAAACCTAACGTTAGTCGATATACTTTAAAAAATATCCTCCATGCTTAAAATATTCAAAATCCTTAATCTATATAAATATGACATGTCCCAATTTCCTTCCTTTCTGTACATAATTATTCTAGTTGCCTTTTTTTGTACCCTTTCTAGTCTATAAATATTTGAAATTTCAGTAGGTGCCCACATGCAGCAACTTCATAACCGGTAATATTAAAGTTTTATAAAGATTGAGCATAGCCATCCAAGACATTGCCTTACTACATCTTGAAACAAAACCAAGAAGTCTGCTTGCCTTATTACTAACATAATTCAAATGAGAATGACATGATAACTTATTGTTAATATAAACACCAAGTAGTTTAAATTCATGGAGTCTTTCAGTTTATACTATATTATACTAATTTATACTATAGTCTCATGTAAGAGGCTCTTTACACCTAGATAAACTCATAGTTGCACATTTAGATGCATTTAGCGGCAGTTTGTTAACAATAGACCATTCAACAATCCTATTTAAATCACCCTGAAGCCTAATACAGTCGTTTATTCCATAAATAGGTCTTGAAATCGTATTGTCATCAGCGAATTGAAAAATTTAAGATGTTATACCATATTCAAGGTCACTTACATACATTAAAAATAGCAAAGGGCCAAGAACTGACCCTTGAGGAACTCCTGATATTACACTCTTCCATTTAGAAGTTTCACCTCTATAGATGACTCTTTGTTTTCTATCTGAAAGAAAGTCCTGAATCCATTTATTTACAGTTTTGTTTATACCAATATTATTAAGCTTTTTAAGTAAACGCTTATGTGGGACCTTATCAAAAGCTGATGAAAAATCTAAGAAAATTACATCTACTTGTCTACAATCTTTAGATTCTAAACTTTGAGCCCATGAATGCAATGCCTTTGTGAGTAACAATTCAGTACTATATGCATGTCTAAAACCAAACTGATTATCTGATAATAAATTATTGAACTCTAAGAAAGTACTTATTCGTTTACATAAAAGTTTTTCCATAATCTTACAAACAATTGGTGTTAAAGACACGGGCCTATAGCTCTTTATCTCTCCCTTTGGTTTCCATGTTTTTTAAAAACTGATACAACATTAGCTGTTTTCCATTGTTTTGGTAAAACACCTTTCTCTAAAGATAAATTAAAAAAGTTACACAATACTCTTGCCAGTTCTTCCTTACATACTTTTAGGAATATGGGAAGTAAAATTATCAGGTCCTGGAGAATTTGAAACAATTAGATAGTTTAATGCCTGATAAACCTCCATCACATTAAATTTTTCAAATTCCATATGGTGTTAAATAGGTTTGCTAACTCTTTTGCATCTGTTACAACACCATCATATATTTTAAAACTAATAACTTCTGAATCTTGTTTAATTGCCCTATTGTACATTGCCCAAAATTTTTTCATATTTGTAGACGCCTTATTTGAGATATCTAAAACAACATTTCTATGACTACAGTATATGGCTTTTTTCAAACTTCAGCTACAACTTTTAAATTTTTCTGTTGCCTCCTGTGTCTTTAACATCTTGGTCTTCTTATATAATTTTCTTTTCTTTGTACAAAGTTTCTTAATTTCTGTAGTAATCCATGAAAATGATTTGGTTTTACTTCTTTTCTTAATAGGCACTGATTCAGAAATTGCCTTATTTATATAACTGATAATACTTTCCCAAATGTTACTAATGTTTTCAAACAGAACATAATTTTCATCTTTTCAAAATCTGCATTTTGATGATGATGATGATTATGGTTGTTGATGAGGATGATCGTGATAATGATGAGGATGATTGATGAGAATGATGTTGATAAGGTTATTATCATCCTCATGATGAGGATGATGATTGATAATGATGATTAATAAAGATGATGATGATGTGGTTAATGATGATGAGGACAAGGATGATGATGGTAGATGATGATTGTAATGAGGATGATGATGAGGATGATAATGACAATGAGGACTATGATGATGAATGATGAATGAGTGATGATAAGGAAGATAAGGATGATGATGGATGAGGATGATTAGTAGGGTGATGGTGATGATGATAACGTTGATTTGTGAGGATGGTGATTAGGGTGACATGACGATGATGGATGAGGATCAATGCCATTGCCAGGATTTTCAAACGGTGTGGGACAGTATCAGGGTGGACCCACTTTACGTGTAAATTTAAACAATGTGGACCGGACCCATTTTACACAAAAATACGAAATATCTGGACCCATCTTCTTAAATTTTACCCATTTTTAACTAAATATGAGAAATCTGGATCCATTTTATGCATAAAATTACATAATTTGGACCCATTTTTAAAATGTGGACCCAATTTTTTTGTGGACCCATAATAGAAAAATGGTGTGGGACTGTCCTAACTGTACCAATAGCTGGCTACGCTATTGATCATGACGAGGATGATGATGGATGAGGATGAACATGATGATGAGAATGATGATGAGGAAAATGATGAAGGATGAGGATGAAGATTATGAGGATGATACGACGATAGATGATTGATGATGACGTGATGAAGATGAGGACGATGACGATGGATGAGTATGATGTGATGATGATGATGGTGATGATTACAACTATCGATGACAGGATGATTATGATGATTAGACAACAATGAGAATGATGATGACGATGACG
>NW_022704479.1:33058-38404 GCF_011630105.1 Anneissia japonica | reverse complement strand
CAATTTTTTTTTATTGTTGTATTACATAGCCTTGTGCATTCTCATGGCTTTAAGAAAAGAGGTATTTTTGCCAGAAAGAAGACTTGTATCATGACTTAGTATCCAAAATAAGAAAAAAAGTGGTATTTATACAAAAATTATAACTTGCATTAATTGACGATACATTCAAAATTACAAATAAATACTTGTTCTTATTATATGACACAGTATAAACTATGACTGGCCATTTTCAACACTATATGTAAGCAATGAAATTAAATAATCATTATTCCTAAATTTGAATGTGAACAAACACATGTGGGGGAAAATGACATTTACATTATTTATAAATGCCATTATTTATAAATGACAGCAGAGGAATTAATAAATAGTACAACAAATTCAAAAAGGGAACACAATTTTCACTTATTATTATTATTAAATAATAATTATCAATAATAATATGAATATAATAATAATTATAATTATCATTATACGAGGTCCTGCTACGTACATTATCAATTTGTCAATAAAAACCAATATTGTTCCTGACGATTTAAAAGTTGCGAAAGTGCAACCATTATACAAAAAGAATGATAGATCAGATGTTTCAAATTATAGGCCGATTAGCATTTTAAATGTTTTTTCAAAGATTCTTGAACGTTCAATATTCTGTCAACTAAATGATTATTTAAATACACACGATGTACTTTATGAAAATCAATCAGGGTTCCGCAAAGGTTATTCCCTGTCTCTTATACACATCTAGATGTGTATAAGAGACAGCTTTCAGTTGTTTCAAAATTTATACTATAGTCCCATGTAAGAGGCTCTTTACACCTAGATAAACTCATAGTTGCACATTTAGATGCATTTAGCGGCAGTTTGTTAACAATAGACCATTCAACAATCCTATTTAAATCACCCTGAAGCCTAATACAGTCGTCTATTTCATAAATAGGTCTTGAAATCGTATTGTCATCAGCGAATTGAAAAATTGAAGATGTTATACCATATTCAAGGTCACTTACATATTACATTAAAAATAACAAAGGGCCAAGAACTGACCCTTGAGGAACTCCTGATATTACACTCTTCCATTTAGAAGTTTCACCTCTATAGATGACTCTTTGTTTTCTATCTGAAAGAAAGTCCTGAATCCATTTATTTACAGTTTTGTTTATACCAATATTATTAAGCTTTTTAAGTAAACGCTTATGTGGGACCTTATCAAAAGCAGATGAAAAATCTAAGAAAATTACATATACTTGTCTACAATCTTTAGATTCTGAACTTTGAGCCCATGAATGAAATGCCTTTGTGAGTAACAATTTAGTACTATATGCATGTCTAAAACCAAACTGATTATCTGATAATAAATTATTGAACTCTAAGAAATTACTTATTTGTTTACATAAAAGTTTTTCCATAATCTTACAAACAATTGGTGTTAAAGGCACGGTCCTATAGCTCTTTATCTCTCCCTTTGGTTTTCCATGTTTTTTAAAAACTGGTACAACATTAACTGTTTTCCATTGTTTTGGTAAAACACCTTTCTCTAAAGATAAATTTAAAAAGTTACACAATACTCTTGCCAGTTCTTCCTTACATACTTTTAGAAATATGGGAAGTAAATTATCAGGTCCTGGAGACTTTGAAACAATTAGATAGTTTAATGCCTGATAAACCTTCATCACATTAAATTTTTCAAATTCCATATGGTGTTGTGAGACAATATCAGAGTTGTAAAGTAAGTCATTATCATCATCATCATTACAAAAATTACTAGAAAATTGATCGTTAAATAGGTTTGCTAACTCTTTTGCATCTGTTACAACACCATCATTTATTTTAAAACTTATAACTTCTGAATCTTGTTTAATTGCCCTAATGTATGCCCAAAATTGTTTCATATTTGTAGACGCCTTATTTGAGATATCTAAAACATAATTTCTATGACTACAGTATATGGCTTTTTTCAAACTTCTGCTACAACTTTTACATTTTTCTGTTGCCTCCTGTGTCTTTAACATCTTGGCCTTCTTTAATATATAATTTTCTTTTCTTTGTACAAAGTTTCTTAATTTCTGTAGTAATCCATGGAAATGATTTGGTTTTACTTCTTTTCTTAATAGGCACTGATTCAGAAATTGCCTTATTTATATAACTGATAATACTTTCCCAAATGTTACTAATGTTTTCAAACAGAAAACAATTTTCCCAATTAAAATTATTCAACATAATTTTCATCTTTTCAAAATCTGCATTTTGATGATGATGATGATTATGGTTGTTGATGAGGATGATCGTGATAATGATGAGGATGATTGATGAGAATGATGTTGATAAGGTTAATGATGACAAATGATGAAACATCCCCTCTGCCCCTCATCCTCATCCATTCTTGTCGTCCTCCTCCTCTTTATTATCATCCTCATGATGAGGATGATGATTGATAATGATGATTAATAAAGATGATGATGATGTGGTTGATGATGATGAGGACAAGGATGATGATGGTAGATGATGATTGTAATGAGGATGATGATGAGGATGATAATGACAATGATGATGATAATGAGGACTATGATGATGAATAATGAATGAGTGATGATAAGGAGGATAAGGATGATGATGGATGAGGATGATTAGTAGGGTGATGGTGATGATGATAACGTTGATTTGTGAGGATGGTGATTAGGGTGACATGACGATGATGGATGAGGATCAATGCCATTGCCAGGATTTTCAAACAGTGTGGGACAGTATCAGGGTGTTTGACCCACTTTACGTGTAAATTTAAACAATGTGGACCGGAACCATTTTACGCAAAAATACGAAATATCTGGACCCATCTTCTTAAATTTTACCCATTTTTAACTAAATATGAGAAATCTGGATCCATTTTATGCATAAAATTACATAATTTGGACCCATTTTTTTGTGGACCCGTAATAGAAAAATGGTGTGGGACTGTCCTAACTGTACCAATAGCTGGCTACGCCATTGATCATGACGAGGATGATGATGGATGAGGATGAATATGATGATGAGAATGATGATGAGGAAAATGATGAAGGATGAGGATTATGAGGATGATACGACGATAGATGATTGATGATGACGTGATGAAGATGAGGACGATGACGATGGATGAGTATGATGTGATGATGATGATGATGGTGATGATTAAAACGATCGATGACAGTAAAGGATGATTATGATGATTAGACAACAATGAGAATGATGATGACATTGACGAATAGGATGAGGATGATGATAATACTAAATGATATCAATAGTGGTAATAAAAATATAAATAATATTATTATATAACAGTACTAACAATGTAATTCATTTCAATAATAAAATATAATTTTGAAAAAACAAGTATACAATATAATATAATAATATTAATAATGTTTTCAACAATAATAAATAAGCATAAAACTACTATTAAAGTAATAATATTTATATATATTCTATGTGTAAATTGCTTTGATGAGATTGTATTTTATACAACAGTAATAATAATAATACTAATAATCTTACAAAAATAACAATTTTTTTCCGCCAATATAAACGCCATCTTGGAAATTGGCATTATGATCATTTCAATCAAATTTGATAAAGACAGTAAAGAGTAACTAGTTAACTAAGTTTATTGTCAATTTTCACATTTAAAGAAAAACTAGAAGTGACTAAAATAATGCCATAGTTTTTTCAATTTACCCTGATTTGAGTCCAGAAATTGAATTGTTGGGTCTTTCAGAGCAAAATTTCGCTATTTCTTTTTCTAGTTGGTTTATATATTCTGATAGTTTATTATTATTATTTTATATATATATATATATATATATATATGTATATATATATATATATATATATGTATATGTATATATATGTATATATATATGTGTGTGTGTATATGTTTTATTTTATTGTTGTATGTATAACATTGTTTTGAAATTGCTCTGATAACAATAAAGTTAATTTTAAATTATAAAAATGTTTTACCGCCAAAATGGCAGCCATCATTCCGATTAAATTTTTTAACGAGAGTGAAGAGTAACTATTTAGCCAAGTTCTAGTTACATTTGACATAGCATATGTAAAAGTGGCTAAAAACATACATTTATTTCCCCTCCCCCCATCTTAATTAGTCCAAAATATAATATTTTATGTCAAAATTTCAAAGTGCTATAAAAAAGTTGCCCAAGCTCTAAGAATGGGGATTTTTTTTTCTAAAACACTATATGATATACTGATTCAGAGAAACCAAAAATAAATTTTCCTTTACTTTTTTCCCGCTAATTTCCTACTGCACCCAGGCTAATAAGATTTGCATAATAAACACAAAGGCCAAGGCTTTCAAGGGAGCTTCAGTTTTATTTTTTTTTGTCGGCTCAGTGAAAACTATACAGGAAAACAACAATTTGCATACATGCATATTGGTTTTCACAGTTCAATTATATTGGTTCTCACATATACAGACTTAATTAACATCGGTTAATAAATGACAACAATACAATTTCATTACACATACCTACTCTATACAAGAAACCAGTAGTGATGTTTCAGTTGCTACAATGTTGACATAATTACTTACAGTGTACAGTATACTGTTCAACTTTTTGTGAAATTAATATATTCTTTTAAGTTCACAGTAACCTTTTGGAAGGCTGTATTTGCTTGCTGTACATAGAGATAATGTATTACGATTTCGGCATTTTCAGACTTTGTATGAATACTACAAAATACTGAAAAATTTCTTTGTTTTGTGTATAGCTACCTCCATGATACAGTAGCTACCGGGCTGTATTAATTGTTTAGTTGGTTTTGATTTTTGCTTTTGTAAGAGGAAGGTCACGAGTTTGATTCCTGGTGGATTATGTTTTCATTATTTTTTTTTTCAAATGGGAAAGATGCGTGTGAATTTTATACATGGAGAATTATGATGTGGGCGGAAATACTGTATACACTCCCGGAGTGTGCTCTAGTAAATATTTTTATTGTTATAATTATAATTTTCAATATTATGTGTATTGTTTATTTACTTTTATTGTTGCATGTATTATTGTTCTAGATACTACAATTTTTATTATTATTATTATTATTATTATTATTATTATTATTATTAATATTATTATATTGTATTGTTATTGTTTTAGTATATATTTTTTTTAATGAAATAGTACAAAAATAAAAGAATTCTCAGCATCATAAAAATTTCTCTTTTTAGTTCCTATGCATGTAATGCAATAGGAACTATTGTAATCATTCTTGCTATTTCCTATGTTTTTTATTGTGTGTAGTGTGTGTGTGTGTAGACATTTATGCAAATGCGCATGCGTCAAAGAAAAGTTT
>NW_022704479.1:29327-32705 GCF_011630105.1 Anneissia japonica | reverse complement strand
GCTACCTCCATGATACAGTAGCTACCGGGCTGTATTAATTGTTTAGTTGGTAATGATGTTTGCTTTGTAAGCGGCAGGTCCCGAGTTTGAATCCTGGTGGATTATGTTTTCATTATTTTTTTTTATCAAATGGGAAAGATGCGTGGGAATTTTATACATGGAGAATTATGATGTGGGCGGAAATACTGTATACACTCCCGGAGTGTGCTCTAGTAAATATTTTTATTGTTATAATTATAATTTTCAATATTATGTGTATTGTTTGTTTACTTTTATTGTTGCATGTATTATTGTTCTAGATACTGCATTATTATTATTATTATTATTAATAGTATTATATTGTATTGTTATTGTTTTAGTATATTTTTTTTTAATGAAATAGTACAAAAATAAAAGAATTCTCAGCATCATAACAATTTCTCTTTTTTTTACAGTGTAATGATCAAAGAGAAGATGACGATATAAGCAGTGAATTATTTGAAGGTGAGTTTCTAAGAATTTCAGGTATATGATATGCAAGATATAATGTTGTCATATAAACAGTATTTGTGAGGAATATTTATGAAATTACCTATTAACACTATTTTTTGTCTGGTATTGAAAGATGACTAGCAGTAATTATTGTCCCAGTACTGAAATTATGTGAATGACAATCCTCATCATCGCTAGTAATTAGCTCAGTTTTACATTTTTTAGATCACAGTTGGGCTAAGTGTGGCCCGCGGGCTGCATGTGGCCTGACAGTGATTTTTTTGCTGCCTGCAAAAACACATAAAAAGCCTATGTGTGCAGCCCGCCAACCATCTTTGACTAGAAAACACCTTGTTTTTTTTTTATGGCCCATCACCTTTCATCTATAAAAATCAACAACAACACATCAATACAACATCAACCAACTATTCACTCAATCTTCACTGAACTGATGAGCCTATAGGGGTAATCAAAGTACTGAAACAGCTCTATTATAGTCCACACTGATATTTCTCTTTTCACTGAATATATTGCCAAGGTTTATGCTTGTTCTGTATGATCTCTCAGCAGCATGTGATACGGTTGATCACAACGTCCTGCTTCATATTGAGACAGCATTTGGCATCAAAAGATATGCCCTTGACTGGATTAAATTTTTTCTGAGTTGTAAAGTAGTAGGGTTTCCATCTGCACATCACATCCTTTACTTAATGCTGGTGTACCCCAAGAGGCTAAGTCATTGACCCCTGCTTATGTACTGTAGTTTGTACATTAGCCCACTAGGCAACATTATGGGAAGCTATATCACTTCAATGCTGATGATCTTCAGCTATATCTTCCTTTTAGTCCCTGAAATCTTTCTAGCATTGATTCTTTGCTCCATAAATTTCCCCACTCTTTTACCGATATTCAGAAGTGGGTGTTAGTGTGTACAGTAGGCTCAAGCTAAAGAGAAGAAAACAGTTTCTAGTCCTTGCTTTAAAATACCACCTTTCTCTTGATCAGGAATAATGTATTGATCTTTCGCTAGGGGTACAGGTACCACCATGGAGTTATAAAATTCGAAATCAAGCCATCTAGCAGTGTCTACAAATTCGGAGGTTTCATTTTGCTCATCTGCTATTCTTAACCATCAGGTTACTTAGAAATCAGTGGCGAATCAGAAAGTATATTGATGGGGAAACCTTTCATGCTACTGTTGGGGCTACTTTCCAGGTTAGATTATTGCAATTCTCTGTACACTGGTCGAGTAAAGAAAGATATTTCATACATACATTACATCATTTATATAGCACAGTTTGAAAGATATTCACACTCTTCCAAAACTTCAAAATGCTTCTACCAGACTTAATTCTTAATTGTCTTGTAAAGCTTGTATACAAAATTGTCACTGAGACCACTGTTCTGTAAGCGTATCAATGACAACACTTTCCCATCTGCATCCATCTACTTGTCTTTTCAACATGTTTGGCTGGGTTTGTAGTTTTTGCACTTAATCTTTATTTTTTAACCAATCAATTACTTCATGACTCATGAAAGGATACTATGTTGGTTTTTGTTTGGTGGGGTGGTGGGTGGGAGTGGGTGAGGCTTTACTTGATGGAAATATTAAAGTGGAGGGTATGTTAGTGCTTTGTAATCGCAAAGAATAAGTGCTAAAAAAGTATCAAACAAGTAACAAGTATATGTACTCTCCTCTCCTGTATTTTAGCAGGGCTTGAAATTAAGGGTTATTTGGTCGCATTTGCGACCTGATTTTTTAGGTGCGACAAGGAATTCAACTTTGTCGCGCTCAGTGCGACAAGGTCATTTGATAGCGCGAGTAGATTTTGTAAGCGGCAGGAAGGTGGTTTCCCTCCAAATCCCAATTATTTACAACTTGTACAGCCCATTATTTTCAGTCAGGCTGTACGCAAAACATGTTATCATTCATTTTACATGTACTGTATCAACCAATCAGCATGACTTAGACTGTTAAAGTGTGACGTCGTAAACTAAAACCGTGTCGATGTGCGCTCATCTTATTCTTGGTAAATAAGCGATCACTGTCAGAACGAAGGAGACTGGTATAAAAACATCGGATTGCAAGATTTTTTACTATTTTATTGAGTGCTAACTCTTACCTGTACCTCCTCGTAATTGTGAACGTTTCCTTAACGTATTTGTTCATAAAAAGACTATGTACCGAAATTTCAATCGATCGTATACAGTATTGACTCATACGATGTAAACGGCCCAGATCAAGCAATAATCAAAATTTAACTCTAAATAGATCGTAAATAAATACAATTAGGCATCATCTGGATGATTATATTCAAAGTACTACCTGTATTAAGGCAGACATCTTTTATTGAAAACCAAACGAATTACCTAAACCTCATACATTATGAAATAAGATTACGCTTCTTCAATCACATGGCTGATGATAACAAAGGGTATAAAATACTCTTTGATGATAACCTCAGCCAGACTTCACGGAGCAGCTATAGTTTAACAACATGCATCTCAATGAGCAACATCTTGAAATTTACAAAAAAAACAAACAAACAAATAGGTCTCACAACAAATTTTGAAACTTAATTAAATGAAATAATATAATATAGAAAGCAACTCCTTCACTACCATTTATTTACTGAACGAGCCAGTCGGCTTCTGACCTACTTTTGTTCGTATCGGCGGCGTACAAAGAGTCAAATGACTTTGTGTCTGGCAACCTCGGTGCCTGTCTACCAGGAGGAGCCTGGAATTGAGAAGTTTCTTATTGAATGTAGTAGACGGTAAGCAGAGTTATTTCATGCAACTAGTAATGGGCCTCTATCAAACAATTTATTTCGTTCTTAACAAAGTATCAGCAGAAAGTAAGCAAAATGATTGTTTAATCGTGTTTTGAAATAATATAAAAATTGA
>NW_022704479.1:21724-29281 GCF_011630105.1 Anneissia japonica | reverse complement strand
TAAAGTGCAACAATTGAATTAATTGGTTAATTTAATCTATAAGATATATAAAAAATATATAATTCTACAAGGAATGTTTCTTGTTTTGACAACAACAACAAAAAAGTAACAACAAAACAACATCGAACGAACTGGTAGCAGGCCTTCCAATTTTACGAAACTATATTTCGCGGAGTAACATCCCAAACCATCTGTGCGCCGGACTACACCGGCTGGCGAGTAAGGTATATTGAGTCCATTGCAAGTTGTAAACCAATCAGAATGCTGGGATATTACATCATTCGGGGCAACTTGCAATGTTTGGGATATGTTACTCCGCGAAACCTTTGTAAACACTAGAAGTGTGACGATGTTCTCTGGCGATTAATACTGAAGTTTCGAAAGTTTGAAGGCGTACCAGTTTTTTTTTTTTTTAAATAATTCTCAATAAAAACAACCATTGAACAAGAAAATGAAACTATAGATCGTTATATATGTAGGTATAAGATACTTTGCTGAAGTTGTACAGGCCCAGGCGTAATGTTCTAGGCTACATTCAAAAATAAGAAGTGTCGCCGCCGACTGTGTGATGCCAATTTTTCGGGCTTAAAACGAAGCCTAAATGGCCTTTATTGACAGTGGGGAGCTGGAATCTCAGCACTCCCGAAATGTTGGTGAAAACTCTGGAACTCTGTTTAGGTTGAAATTATTATGTGAAATTGATTTAGAGTTATCTCATAAAGAAAAAATTCCATCCACGCATATTAAAAATAAGTCTGCCAATTTCCGCGCAAATGTTGCAGTAAAGTCGGCCAATGGCTATTGTAACCAATGTCTAGGCATTCGCAGTGTTAATGCGATTCTGCGGACCTATTTTCTCGAAATTTCCTGCACAAATAAAGAAAAATACTGAAAAATTTAATGAAAGTGTACAGAAAATATAATTAATGTTTCAGTAATAATAATTAATATATCAATCCACTTAAGTAACTGCAGATTTTGGCAATCCATTTACTAGACGGTTTAGCTAGCACATTATTACTGCTCATGTTTTTATTTTTTATATTGTGTATATCTGTTAATAATTAACAGAAATTTGTAATTTTCTTAGAAATATTCCTAACAATTGCAACTTTCCATGAAATACTTTCCCTTTCCTTCCAGAATTTTTTACCTTGCACATTTTTTTCTTTACTATCCATTTAATATCTATTTTCTTTTTAATATTGTTTCATCCCTTTTCTTATTTCGTTTTTGATACTTACCTTTCTTTTAGTTTTTTCATTGTCATTTTCTTTCCACCATTTTACTTCTTTCTTTTTTTTTCTTTCCTTCCTTTTGTTATTTCTTATTTATTATTTTTCTGGTTTTTTTTTTTCAATTTCTAAAAATCTCTTCTCTTTTTCTTTCATGTCTTCTTTCTTGCATAATAATCCGTGGGGACAGTGTAGGTGTGGGTGGGTGGGGGTTTGTTAGCAAATATAAAGAATAAAATATTGCGCAGCGCTTATTATCTTAGCGGATGCGAAAAGGATGGGGAAATATGTGCTACTAAAAAAATTACTTGTGCTACCAAATTTTTTTTGTGGGGTGCCAGAAAATTTGGCAGTGCTACCAAAAAAAAAAAAGTTAATTTCAAGCCCTGTTTAGGATGTACTGATATTTCTGTATTCTTTAAGATACTGCTAAAGCATTGTCTGTGCTGCTGATAACAGTGTTCAATTGTTACCTTTTTTTTTTATGTAGTCAAGGAATTTGGTACTTGCAAAAACAACTGACAGTTGTTTTTGCTCCTCAATTGAGTGTAGTTTATTAAGAAATTCATTTTATAACATAACATAATTTTGCTCTCAGAAACTTAGGATGGAGCATTGTTTGAAATGTTAAAGATCATCACCCCTATGAAAGGCAATCGCCGCCAAAAATACAGTTACAAATGAACAACCTACTCACAGAAACGAGCAATCTAGTTGCAGAAATGGATGCCCACAGCACTCTCAGAAAAGGACAACGGAATTGTCCATTTCAAGATAGGTCAGCAAAATCTTGCATCTTAAAGGCTGAATGTAATTTTCTTACTTATCGAAAAGCCTTGGTAAATATTCCTTTAACAAACGTCAGAAAATTGGATTTGAAATGCAGTGAAAGAAATGGAACTAGGCTAGACATTCATACAAACAACATTCTTCTGACTCATTGATCATAGTAGTCAAAGAAATACATATTCTGCAATTCACCAATTTAAGTTTGTCCAATAAGTTTAATTATTTCATACAGAAATTGCAACAAAACCGAGTGACAGTCTGAAGTGTACCTCAAAATCAATGACGATCCATTAGTCAGCGCTGGATGTGGTGATTTGCCTAAGCGATAATCCTAGGCCCCCTAGAAGGGCTCTAAAAAACTCTTCATATTGTTATTCTGAATGGAAATGTAAATCGAATCAACCTTAATCTCAAATCTATGAATCATTTGTATAAATTGTCTACAATGTATCTTCTATGCTAACTTCATTACATTTTTAACAATTAATATACACTACTATCGACATCACCCAATTAGCATTAGCATATCATAGCTCTTCGTGCGATGTTTTTATTTTTTCATACCCACTAAAGGAAATTGTGATGACGTTATCTTTGGTGAATAATTTGGTGTATTATATATTAAGAACCTTCAGAAATTGAAAAATGTTAGAAGATTATTAGTGGCCACCCTAGTCCAGTGGTGGACCGTAGGGTAAATTGCAGGGTATGCTAGATATTGGCATATCTAGGATGTACAAGGGGCCGCACGTCCTCCCCCTACCCCTAAAAAAATACTCGCCCATCCCCCAGTTGCGCCCCTGCCCACAAATCATGCTCAAGTAATTAAAAATCACCTCATATCACCTTATTTTGCGAGTTATCCCTCATAATCACCGAGCCTCCACTTTACCTTCCTGACACCATCAGCTCCCTTCCATTTCAAGACCCGCCACTGATGCTAGGGCCTGCTAGTGATAGGAAAAGTTCGGAAGCCTACTACTATACAGAATCAGATTGCGTTTTATAGTCAAAATACAATGCATGTTATTTTTAATACTGGCATGGTTGTCTTCTCTTCAAAAGAATTCTTATTCCTGTACTTTAACAAATTTCAATTCAAATAATAATAATTCAAAGTTTCTTCTATACCGGTCATATGTATGTAAATATATTTAAACTTTAATCGATTCAGATTAGGCTTGTAGATAGAATACCCGATCGGCAGTGCAGGTCCCGATTTGTGAGAAGAGCATGCGCACATTGGAAGCACTGCTTCCATTCCAGTGTTAAATTGGTTATTCTGACGCCACCACACGGTTGTCACAATAGCAAATTTAAGCGTTGTAGGGTATGCTCTGACTTCCATTGACTCACTGAATACGTGATTGGCTGATATCAAAGACCAGCCATGCGGAAATTCTAAGTACAAAACGTTAGGCCCGACTGTGTCTTATCCTAGGTACCAAAGTAGGCCAAACATTGAAAAACTTTGCTATTCCAATGAATAGCATTCCACTCGAAAAATTAGGGTGTATAAGATCCTGACTAAGAAATCCTAAATAAAGCGGAGAAACTGTACTAACATATTTTTTTATTTGTTTTAGCCGGGGTATGCACTGCATACCTTGCTTGCCTTGATGGTCCACCACTGCCCTAGTCTCCATGTAGAATTATGGAAATGCAAAAGACAACTTTATGAATTCAAAGCTTTATCAAAAAATTGTTTTAAACCTTTTTGTTGGTCAAAGTGAGGAACACCCATTTTTAAAATTTGAATCATAACATAATGTTGATGAGTAACCTTTAACATTAATATGAGGGCTGTGATCAGTGCTAATAATAACAATGCCATTGTAATACTGTATTATTATACTGAGTTGTACTATGTTGTTTTTTAGTAAGGTCATTTACAAGATGGAAGGCAGCTGACTCGTGTAGTACATAATGCAAGAATTCCTTTCATACATAATCGATAAAAGCTAAAATGGTGCCTGAGGATCATTACCAAGTAAGGATTATGGATCTTGTTACGAGTCTTATTAAACTCATTCCTAGATCACAGCATATCACACCCACACTAACAGAATTGCATTCAAGATTTGTTCCTTGTTTACAAGACACTTCACCATTGGGCAAATTACGGCATGTAAAAGAACACGCCAAACTACTTAAAACACTTTTCACACCCAAATGCCGTTTTACAATTTTTGGGGTAAGGTCTTTTTGTGTTGCCGCTCTAAACTGTGGAATGATCACCCAGTTTATATTCAAGAGTCTCCTTCCTTGGCTACTTTTAAGAAGCAACTTCAAACTCAACCTTTTTGCATCCTTGTGATCCCATGTTTTCTCCTATGAACTGTCTTGTTTCTCACCTCTGTTTTTTGGTACCATTTTGATTTAGTGTAGATGTTTTTCACCTGTCTCTTATACACATCTAGATGTGTGCTTTTCCTTTACCTTGTGTATTTGCACCTTATAAATCAACCTATTACTATTATTGTCTCGGTTGGCCTATATTATTTCTGTGTAAAGCGCATAGGGCCAATGTGAAATATGCGCTATATAAATATAACATTATTATTATTTTTATTATTATTATCATCTATATATTAATTCTACTAATCGCCTCCTCGTAACTTCACCTATCTCCTATGAAACTGCTGGCAGGAATGTGCTCATATCTCATACAATGGGTTTCTATATGTCACGACAACATTCCGCTACTTTTCAGGCTGGATATTGGATAACAACGAAAAACAGCCAAAAACCACTTGTCCCATCTATTCTGTACCGCAGTGCTTAGGTTTAAAAATGATTGTGGCAGACTGTAAAAGAACCAGTCCATGTTTCGCAGCTTCATTACATCACCGCGCAGTGCTTCACAGTCAACAAAATGAGTGAGTAGCATGTTCCCGTACCACTTCGGAGTACCCATTGCATTAAGTACTGGATATTACTGTAGTCTTGTGGCTTGAAACATCAGTAATGTGTTAGAAATCCATGAGATAAAAAAAAAGATACACTTGGGCACAAGCAATGGTATAAGCTCGGCCTTAATCATATCGGCTATCCCTACACAGGCCTAGCCTAGCCTATGATGTCGATGAGAGATAGGCCTAGACCTAGGGGCCTACAGTAGGCTCAGGTTTAGTTAGCATAGCTAGAGTCTGTCTCTCGCATCTTGGTCGATATGGATCGCTTCATTATGGCTATTCTTCAGCAATGCTATAGTGCAGCGTTCCGCAAACTTTTTACTTCACGGCCTATTTACAATTCCAGGCACCAAACCGCGGCCCAGCAGCCCAGCCGCGCCAGGGACCAACATACCAAATCTTGGCAAGAACCTTTGATCATGAAGCCTCCATGTACTGTATATACAATATTTTGACATCATTATCTGTTCTCGTAGTGATAACATTTTATTGTATACAAATTATATTATTTTATTAAAAAAATAATACTGTACATTTGTGTTTCACCATCCCCCCCCCCTTTCTTTCTATTCTGATTCAACCAAACACGGTTCAGCCACACACGTTATAGCAAGGCCTTAGCAACGAGAATGGAAATAGTCAGGTTGCGAGCAAAGCGCAAGCACTGATGATTGGGGCTAGGGGGCCGCCAAGGGCCCCGAGTTGGGGTTCAGGATTCCGCGGCCATTAAACTGTAATATTACTGTAAACCATTAAACTGTAATATTATTACATTAAGCCATTAAACTGTAATATTATTAACTAAGACCAATCAACCAATCAACACATAACATAAAACATGTACATATCAAAATTATTATGTTTAATCTTTCCTCGTCGGTGCTTGCATAAAACGTGATTTGGATCTAACATGATGATATTGATAAACAATCGAAATTCTCTGTACAATATTATGCTAAACATTTACAGAGTGGACTTCCTTATGTTGTGGTCATATTAGATTGCAATATTATTATTAAAGAAATCTATTCAACAAACAACATAAAACATACATATCAAAGTTATTAGGTTAAAGTTCTCATGTCAGTGCATGCATAAAACATAATTTCTTAAAATTTGGATATCTGAGATTGACAGGCAAAATTCTCTATACTATATATACTAATTTAATGAGTGGACTTCCTTGATTTAAGGAAATATATATGTATATTGAGATACGCAAAGTTTAGTAGGTTAGAAGTTTAAAGGAGAGGACTTCCATGTTGTGGTCATATTAGACTGGGATATATGAGATTTATATAACATTTGAGAATGTACTGAATTAAAATTCTTAAATTTTACATTTTAATCAGCAATCTATCAAAAATACGGTGGATTGGTTATACTGTACTGTAAAGCCTTCAGAACCCCTGCAATACTAAAACTGGGATCCAACAGGCAGTGAATATTCCATTTTGATTTAGTGTAGATGTTTTTCACATATTTTAAATTTTATTTTAATTCTTCTTATTTTGTATGATTCATATGTTATATTTTCCACAGACAGATAAATGAATGCCTGAACTGATGTTTTATGGGTTTCAGGTTACTTTCTATACAAAACAGATATCATAAATCATCTATTGTCCGACTGTGTGCATTGAACATTTGACGACGACGATGATGTCTCCAAATTCCCAACCGTAACTTAGGCTACGGGCCTCACCTAACACTTCACATAAAAGGGCCTGTTAATTAATCTTGCACAGCTTCCTCCTCATCGTCATCATCTTCTTCATCATCATAATTATTAATTATGCACAAAGTTTTATTTATTTATTTGTTATTTATACTGGGTTTCCTCTTCATTAACAAATTACTGTACTCCCAGAGGGCCCAGTACACATAAAACAGTCCACGACACACAAGACAAACATACACACATGGTGCTTTACACAAACTAAATCTCAATATGAGGATTAGGGAGTGGAGTTGTTGCATACTAGAACTATCAGGAATAAATATACAGATAATTAGGCTCCCGAGGGGGCATAGACACAAAAACTGCTTAAAACTCAAATAGCATGCATCATCATCTGGCACTTTAGCAGCGTGTGCAAGCGACGCATTCGCTGCATTCGCTGCATTCGCTTTATTAAAAACTATTTTCTCCATGATAAAACGTCTCTTTATTTTTTTCCTTCAATTTCGAGACAGCTCCGCGGCCCTCCAAAAATGTTCCGCGGCCCAAATTTATGCCGCAGACCATAGTTTGCAACCCTCCCAGTTGTTGCAATTTCCCACAAGCACCCACAACGTAATGTTTTTGCATTTTATAAAAGATATACGGTATTGAAGTACATTTCTGCAAACTATTAATCACTATCAAAAGTATATTAAAATTCTTTTTAATATACAGATCTTGATAATAAATTATTGATTTTTGAATCTTTAGAAGCTGATATCCAATGAATTACATGCATAACTTTGCTAATACTCAACCGATTTTCATCAAATAAACACTGTTTTAACGTAATCTTTAATATTTGTATTGTTTTAATACATTTTAATTTCATGCTGGGGAGGGGGTCCAGCTGCAATGACATTCTGCACCACCAAGCAGTGGCAGGGGGGGCTCC
>NW_022704479.1:6537-20555 GCF_011630105.1 Anneissia japonica | reverse complement strand
TGATGTTTCAGTTGCTACAATGTTGACATAATTACTATACAGTGTACAGTATACTGTTCAACTTTTTGTGAAATTAATATATTCTTTTAAGTTCACAGTAACCTTTTGGAAGGCTGTATTTGCTTGCTGTACATAGAGATAATGTATTACAATTTCGGCATTTTCAGACTTTGTATGAATACTACAAAATACTGAAAAATTCCTTTGTTTTGTGTATAGCTACCTCCATGATACAGTAGCTACCGGGCTGTATTAATTGTTTAGTTGGTAATGATGTTTGCTTTGTAAGCGGCAGGTCCCGAGTTTGAATCCTGGTGGATTATGTTTTCATTATTTTTTTTTATCAAATGGGAAAGATGCGTGGGAATTTTATACATGGAGAATTATGATGTGGGCGGAAATACTGTATACACTCCCGGAGTGTGCTCTAGTAAATATTTTTATTGTTATAATTATAATTTTCAATATTATGTGTATTGTTTGTTTACTTTTATTGTTGCATGTATTATTGTTCTAGATACTATATTATTATTATTATTATTAATATTATTATATTGTATTGTTATTGTCTTAATTTTTTTTTTTTTAATGAAATAGTACAAAAATAAAAGAATTCTCAGCATCATAACAATTTCTCTTTTTTACAGTGTAATGATCAAAGAGAAGATGACGATCTAAGCTGTGAATTATTTGAAGGTGAGTTTCTAAGAATTATATGATATGCAAGATATAATGTTGTCATATAAACAGTATTTGTGAGGAATATTTATGAAATTACCTATTAACAATATTTTTTGTCTGGTATTGAAAGATGACTGGCAGTAATTATTGTCCCAGTACTGAAATTATGTGAATGACAATCCGCATCATCTCTAGTAATTAGCTCAGTTTTACATTTTTTAGATCACAGTTGGGCTAAGTGTGGCCCGCGGGCTGCATGTGGCCTGACAGTGATTTTTTTGCTGCCTGCAAAAACACATAAAAAGCCTATGTGTGCAGCCCGCCAACCATCTTTGACTAGAAAACACCTTGTTTTTTTTTTATGGCCCATCACCTTTCATCTATAAAAATCAACAACAACACATCAATACAACATCAACCAACTATTCTCTCAATCTTCACTGAACTGATGAGCCTATAGGGGTAATCAAAGTACTGAAACAGCTCTATTATGTCCACACTGATATTTCTCTTTTCACTGAATATATTGCCAAGGTTTATGCTTGTTTTGTATGATCTCTCAGCAGCATGTGATACGGTTGATCACAACGTCCTGCTTCATTATCTTGAGACATCATTTGGCATCAAAGGATATGCCCTTGACTGGATTAAATTTTTTATGAGTTGTAAAGTAGTAGGGTTTCCATCTGGTGAATTCTCTGCACATCACATCCTTTACTTAATGCTGGTGTACCCCAAGAGGCTAAGTCATTGACCCCTGCTTACTGTATGTACTGTAGTTTGTACATTAGCCCACTAGGCAACATTATGGGAAGCTATATCACTTCAATGCTGATGATCTTCAGCTATATCTTCCTTTTAGTCCCTGAAATCTTTGTAGCATTGATTCTTTGCTTTATAAATTGCCCCATTGTTTTACCGATATTCAGAAGTGGGTGTTAGTGTGTACAGTAGGCTCAAGCTAAAGAGAAGAAAACAGTTTCTAGTCCTTGCTGTAAAATACCACCTTTCTCTTGATCAGGAAAAATGTATTGATCTTTCACTAGGGGTTACTACAGGTACCACCATGGAGTTATAAAATTAGAAATCAAGCCATCTAGCAGTGTCTACAAATTCGGAGGTTTCATTTTGCTCATCTGCTATTCTTAACCATCAGGTTACTTAGAAATCAGTGGAGAATCAGAAAGTTCATTGATGGGGAAACCTGTCATGCTACTGTTGGGGCTACTTTTCAGGTTAGATTATTGCAATTCTCTGTACACTGGTCAACTGAAGAAAGATATTTCATACATACATTACATCATTTATATAGCACAGTTTGAAAGATATTCACTCTTCCGAAACTTCAAAATGCTTCTACCAGACTTAATTCTTAATTGTCTTGTAAAGGTTGTATACAAACTTGTCACTGAGACCACTGTTCTGTAAGCGTATCAATGACAACACTTTCCCATCTACATCCATCTACTTGTCTTTTCAACATGTTTGGCTGGGTTTGTAGTTTTTGCACTTAATTTTTATTTTTTTAACCAATCAATTACTTCATGACTCATGAAAGGATACTTTGTTGGTTTTTGTTTGGGGGAGGGAGGGGTGGGTGAGGCTTTACTTGATGAAAATATTACAGTGGAGTGTATGTTAGTGCTTTGTAATCGCAAAGAATAAGTGCTAAAAAAGTATCAAACAAGTAACAAGTATATGTCCTCTCCTCTCCTGTATTTTAGGATGTACTGATATTTCTGTATTCTTTAAGATACTGCTAAAGCCTTGTCTGTGCTGCTGATAACAGTTTTCAATTGTTACCATTTTTTTTTATGTAGTCAAGGAATTTGGTACATGCAAAAACAACTGACAGCAACTCCTCAATTGAGTGTAGTTTATTAAGAAATTCATTTTATAACATCAAATAATTTTGCTCTCAGAAACTTAGGATGGAACATTGTTTAAAATGTTAAAGATCATCACCCCTATGGAAGGCAATCGCCGCCAAAAATACAGTTACAAACAAAGGTAAATATTCCTTTAACAAACGTCAGAAAATTGGATTTGAAATTCAGTGGAAGAAATGGATGGAAAACTAGGCTAGACATTCATACAAACAACATTCTTCTGACTCATTGATCATAGTTAGTCAAAGAAATACATATTCTACAATTCAGCAATTAAAGTTTGTCCAATAAGTTTAATTATTTCATACAGAAATTGCAACAAAACCGAGTGACAGTCTGAAGTGTACTTCAAAATCAACGACGATCCATTAGTCAGCGCTTTATGTGGCGATTTGCCTAAGCGATAAGCCTAGGCCCCCTAGAAGGTCTCTCAAAACTCTTCATATTTTTAGTCTGAATGAAAATATAAATCGAGTCAACCTTAATCTCAAATCTATGAATCATTTGTAAAAATTGTCTACAAAGTATCTTCTATGCTAACTTCATTACATTTTTAACAATTTAATATACACTACTTTCGACATCATGCAATTAGCATTAGCATTGCTCTTCGTGCGATGTTTTTATTTTTTCATACCCACTAAAGGAAATTGTGATGACGTCATCTTTGGTGAATAATTTGGTGTATTGCATATTATTTTAGAGTCTTCAGAAATTGAAAAATGTTAAAAGATTATTAGTCCAGTGGTGGACCGTAGGGTAAATTGCAGGGTATGCTATATATTGTCATATCTAGGATGTACAAGGGGGTCGCACATCCTCCCCCTACCCCTAAAAAAATACTCTCCCATCCCCTAGTTGTGCCCCGCCCACAAATCATGCTCAAGTAATTTGAAATCACCTCATATCACCTTATTTTGTGAGTTATCCCCTCATAATCACCGATCCCCAACTTTACCTTCCTGACATCATCAGCTCCCTTCCATTTTAAGACCCGCCACTGATGCTAGGGCCTGCTAGTGATAGGAAAAGTTTGGAAGCCTACTACTATACAGAATCAGATTGCATTTTATAGTCAAAATACAATGCATGTTATTTTTAACACCGGCGTGGTTGTCTTCTCTTCAAAAGAATTCTTATTCCTGTACTTTAACAAATTTCAATTCAAATAATAATAATTCAAAGTTTCTTCTATACCGGTCATATGTATGTAAATATATTTAAACTTTAATCGATTCAGATTAGGCATGTAGATAGAATACCCGATCGGCAGTGGAGGTCCTGATTTGTGAGAAGAGCATGCCCACATACTCTTGGAAGCACTGCTTCCATTCCAGTGTTAAATTGGTTATTCTGACGCCACCACACGGTTGTCACAATAGCAAATTTGAGCGTTGTAGGGTATGCTCTGACTTCCATTGACTCACTTAATACGTGATTGGCTGATTTTAAAGACCAGCCATGCGGAAATTCTAAGTACAATGCGATAGGCCCGACTGTGACTTATCCTAGGTACCAAAGTAGGCCAAACATTGAAAAACTTTGCTAATCCAATGAATATAGCATTCCACCCGAAACATTAGGGTGTATAAGATCCTGACTAAGAAATCCTAAATAAAGCGGAGAAACTGTACTAATTATATTTTTTTAATTTGTTTTAGCCAGGGTATGCACTGCATACCTTGCTTGCCTTGACGGTCCGCCACTGCCCTAGTCTCCATGTAGAATTATGGAAATTCAAAAGACAACTTTATGAATTCAAAGCTTATCAAAAAATTATTTTAAACCTTTTTGTTGGTCAAAGTCAAGAACACCCATTTTTAAAATTTTGAATCATAACATAATGTTGATGAGTAACCTTTAAAATTAAGATGAGGGCTGTGATCAGTGCTAATAATAACAATGCCATTGTAATACTGTATTATTATACTGAGTTGTACTATGTTTTTTTTTAGAAAGGTCATTTACAAGAAGGAAGGCAGCTGACTCGTGTGGTAGGGTACATAATGAAAGAATTCCTTCCATACATAATCGATAAAAGCTAAAATGGTGCATGAGGATCGTTACCAAGTAAGGATTATTCATCTTGTTAAACTCATTCCTAGATCACAATATATCACACCCACACTGACAGAATTGCATTAAAGATTTTTTCCTTGTATACAAGACACTTCACCACTGGGCAACTTACAGCATGTAAAAGAACACGCCAAACTACTTGAAACACTTTTCACACCCAAATGCCGTTTTAAAATTTTTGGGGTAAGGTCTTTCTGTGTTGCCGCCGTGGAATGATCACCCAGTTTATATTCGCGAGTCTCCTTCCTTGACTACTTTTGAAAGCAGCTTAAAACTCAACCTTTTTGCATCCTTGTGATCCCATGTTTTCTCCTTTGAACTGTCTTGTTTCTCACCTCTGTTTTTTGGTAGGCTAGTTAGATGCCAAAACAATTACAGCACCTAATGGAAGTACTGGCCACCAGTGGTTTCAAATTGCCTAGAAAACAGTGCAATGGTTGTGGTTCCTTGCACTAGTCTGTTTAATGTGGTTTTCCCTTTTTTGGGTTAATTTTAGGATAGTCTGTTCTATTTTATTTTCTCTATTCTCTGAATCTATCAAGTTTTCTGCTTTTCCTTTACCTTATGTATTTGTACCTTAGAAATTAACTTATTACTATTATTGTCTCGGTTGGCCTATATTTTCTGTGTAAAGCGCATAGGGTCAATGTGAAATATGCGCTAATATAACATTATTATGGTATAAGCTCGGCCTTAATCATATCGGCTATCCCTACACAGGCCTAGCCTAGGCTATGATGTCGATGAGAGATAGGCCTAGACCTAGAGGCCTACAGTAGGCTCAGGTTTAGTTAGCATAGCTAGAGCCTATCCTCTATCTCGAGAATCTTGGTCGATATGGATCGGGTCATTATGGCTATTCTTCAGCAATGCTATAGTGCAGCGTTCCGCAAACTTTTTACATGACGGCCTACTGTATTTACGATGGCACCAAGCCGTGGCCCAGCAGCCCAGCCGCGCCAGAGACCAACATACCAAATCCTTGGCAAGAACTTTTGATCATGAAGCCTCCATGTATATACAATATTTTGACATCATTATCTGTTCTCGTAGTGATAAAATTTTATTGTATACAAATTAAATATTATTTTATTAAAAAATATAATACCGTACATTTGTGTTTCCCCACCCCGCTCCCCCAACAATTATTGCTTGTTCTTCTTTCTACCCTGATTCAACCAAACACGGTTCACATAGCAGGGCCGTAGCCACGAGAATGGAAATGGTCAGGTTGCGAGCGAAGCGCGAGCACTGATGATTGTAAACTGTAATTACATTAAGCCATTAAACTGTAATATTATTAACTAAGACCAATCAACACATAACATAAAACATGTACATATCAAAATTATTATGTTTAATCTTTCCTTGTCGGTGCTTGCATAAAACGTGATTTGGATCTAACATGATGATATTGATAAAAAATCGAAATTCTCTGTACAATATTATGCTAAACATACAGAGTGGACTTCCTTATGTTGTGGTCATATTAGACTGAAATATTATTATTAAAGAAGTCTATTCAACAAACAACATAAAACATATACATATCAAAGTTATTAGGTTAAAGTTCTCATGTCGGTGCATGCATAAAACGTAATTACTTAAAATTTGGATATCTGAGATTGACAGACAAAATTCTCTATACTATATATACTAATTTAACAAGTGGATTTCCTTGATTTAAGGAAATATATGTATATTGAGATACGCAAAGTTTAGTAGGTTAGAAGTTTAAAGGAGAGGACTTCCATGTTGTGGTCATATTAGACTGGGATATACAGTATGAGATTTACATAACATTTGAATATGTACTGAATAAAAATTCTTAAATTTTACATTTTAATCAGCAATCTATCAGAAATACGGTGGATTGGTTATACTGTACTGTAAAGCCTTCAGAACCCCTGCAATACTAAAACTGGGATCCAACAGGCAGTGAATATTGCATTTTGATTTTAAGTGTAGATGTTTTTCACATATTTTAAATTTTTTTTTAATTCTTCTTAGTTTGTATAATTCATATGTTATATTTTCCACAGACAGATAAATGAATGCCTGAACTGATGTTTTATGGGTTTCAGATTACTTTCTATACAAAACAGATATCATAAATTATCTATTGTCCGACTGTGTGCATTGAACATTTGACGACAACGATGTCTCCAAATTCCCAACTGTAACTTAGGCTACGGGCCTCGCTTGACACTTCACATAAAAGGGCCTGTTAATTAACCTTGCACAGCTTCCTCCTCCTCATCATCATCATCTTCATCATCATAATTATTAATTGTCCATAGCAAAGTAGAGAAAAACTATGAATTCAAAGTGTATTCAATAATAGACGTCTCATAATGCACAAAGTTATATTTATTTATTTATTTATTTGTTATTTATACTGGGTTTCCTCTTCAGTACAAATTACTGTTCTCCCAGAGGGCCCAGTACACATAAAACAGTCCACGACACACAAGACAAACATACACACATGATGCTTTACACAAACTAAATCTCAATATTAGGCTTAGGGAGTGGAGTTGTTGTCGTCGTGAGAAAAAGTCCTGCAACTGACAGGAATTGAACCCATGACCCTGGGATTGGAAGGGAAGCATCTTAACCACCAAGCTATTCAACTCCACTCAAGTGTATTTCAAAGAACCTAGAAAACAAAAACTTTTTGAATATCTAAAATTTATCTTCCAGCGACAAAACAAGCTAGCTCTCATGACTCTCCCAATATGGGAACCCGTCTGTGCGAAAGCCAGGGTAAACTCTGGATCTGTGCTTGACAGGTATTTAATGCTTAAATAAGGTATATTTACAGTATGTTTATTAATAGAAAATAATGTTGCATACTAGAACTATCAGGAATAAATATACAGATAATTAGGCTCCCGAGGGGACATAGACACAAAAACCGCTTATAACTCAAATAGCACACATCATCATCTGGCACTTCAGCAGCGTGTGCAAGCGACGCATTCGCTGCATTCGCTTTATTAAAAACTATTTTCTCCATGATAAAACGTCTGTTTATTTTTTTTCTTCAATTTCCAAAAATAGTTTGCGGAACGTCGCTATAGTGCATTAAGATAGATAGCGAAATTAAAAGTTTAAATTTAGGGTCAAGCCAGCTCCACCAATCGATACCTCAAATTTACATGAACACGTCGGGACAATGTTTATCAATGGGTCTTTTGAATGTCAGTAGTACAGATACATAGCCTTACATGCATCTACCTACTTCATTCAAGAGAAACATTTCTCTCATGTCCAACTAGGCTAGGCTTACTGTATATTTCACCTACAAGAGGGTAGCCCAACATAACTGGGGAAAATCCAGTAGGGGAGAGGGACGACACGGGGAAAGGGCACGTGCCTGCCCCGTTTTGCCACTAATTTTTTTTTTTTATTTCAATGCAATGTATGTGCTATTTATTCTGAAACTGTTGTTATTATAATGATAAATATTATTGTCTGTGAGTGACATTAGCACAGTTTGGTAGAGAAATATGTAGCACACTCTGGAAATCCTTGACCCAATGGAGGATATTCAAACCGATTAGGGTTAAAACGACCTTATTCAGCACTAAACAACATATGATCTATACGAACATACCTACAGTAGTACCAGAGATTCATCCAATTTAACCTCATATATTCAAGGTCCAAAATCTGTCTCCGTAAACCACTTGAATTTTTTTACACATTTTCCGTTCTTAACCCTGAATCTATTATTCACCTAAAAATTCAATCTCCTCAAAATCTTATTTTTGCATCATTTGCTTACCACAAACCACTTCAGACAAACCGCCTGTTTTTGGCCGGTAGTTGTATGCGGTATATTGCAAAAAAAGAAAAAAGAAAGAAATTTTGTACTTATTTTATATCTATATAACAAACTTCAGAAAGAGCAACGGCATTATAGTGCTCCCCATACAACATAATCATTATGTAGAAAGAATTAAGGCCAACGCTGGATGTGTCCATTAGCTAAGGTTGGCACTGTAGATTTTAACCCTAACATACTGTACTTCTTCTCCAGGAAGTACATGTGAAATCACTACTCCCAGACCATAAGCCACCAACCAGATGCATTCGCATATTCACATCATAATGATATAACAACTTGCTATTCATAAGCTACATTTACTATATTGAATGCCTTTTCACATGCAGAGGTCCAATTTCTGGTTACCTCTTAACGTTGTAAATTATTTAAGGGGTAGATAACAGAGGATAAATTTTGCAGAAATTTTTCATAATATTTATAATTTGTGACAGGCTCTGGTTAAAACCCTCCCAGTTGTTGCAATTTCCCACAAGCACCAGAAACGTAATGTTTTTGCGTTTTACCAATAGAACCGAAAATTGGTAGCACCAATCGGGAAGGAGGGTGGCACACTCAAATCATCAAATGTAATATTACTGAATAAGTTATAAATCATTAAGTAATCAAATATAATAAGGGATTGGACTGTTTAAAAATCTATTGGTTTTTGTGTTAAATTGCGTGATTTTGTTACCATTGCGGAGGTTTTTATTGTGGCTGTGATAACGAATACGTGGTACAAGATCATAAGAATGTGATGTTGAAGTGAGACCCTTGGCGAATTTGAGACAGTGTCCCACCCTCCTTTCCGAGAGCAGTTCGAGTTCGCAAAGGCCAAGAGCATGTTCATAAGAGTTGAAATTTCTGCCTAGGATAATATGGCATGCTCTTTTCTGTATCACTTCAATGGTGCTACTTAAATCTTGAGTGAGACCCTGCCACACAACATCAGCATATTCTACTGTATTGAAGTACATTTCTGCAAAATATCAATCACTATCAAAAGTATATTAAAATTATTTTTAATATACAAATCTTGATAATATATTATTGATTTTTGAATCTTCAGAAGCTGTTCTCTCAAAACCTACATGGCTGATATCCAATGAATTACGTGCATAACTTTAATAACGTGCTAATACTCAACCGATTTTCATCAAATAAACACTGTTTTAACCTAATCTTTAATATTTGTATTGTTTTAATACATTTCAATTTCATGCTGGGGAGGGGGTCCAGCTGCAATGACATTCTGCACCACCCAAAGTTACCAACGAGAGCAAAGTAAGTGTGGTCAGGCATCTCTCAAAATCTCTTTAGTTGTCCAGGGGGCATAACAATTTAGGGGTTTCAAAGGCTTTAATCCCCTGTGCAGGGTGGTGACAACAAATCTATAAAAAAAAAAGTAATAATCTGCCTATCCAAAACATTCTATTGCGGATTGCCAATCCCAGGTTGGTCTAATTTGGGCTATACTATGCAAAGCCAAATAAAAATATACACTCCCAGAGGGAATTGCGAACTCTAGCACCAATTCACAATTTGTATCAGACACACTGACATACCAGCACTTATATGTACAGTTTAGTTTAATAGGTAGCGGATAAAAATTAATTTTGTATTTGATGCCTACACAGTGTTAAATTCTTACTTTATTTTTTTGGCAGTTTTTTGGAGAATCATTTACAAAACAATTTCTATCTGCTAAACAATCGGTGTAGGCCTGTCCACAACAGACACTAGGCTGCCAACCACCTCACCATGCAAATGATTTTGATAAGACCAACACATGCCCAATCATTGCGTGCAGAGAATCACTCAAATGAAATTTCCTCCATGGTAGTACGTGTACTAAGCATGCGCTAGACACGAAAAGATGTCCAACCGATCGAAAGAAATGATACCCAATTATATAGGCAAACAACTCCATTATCACTAAAGCCATTGCACGTTTCAAATGAGCCTGTCGGCTATGATAATTCTTGGCTACTGTATTTTTAGCAACATCAGTAGTGATCAGTACACAGAGCGTGTCTTATATCGTGAAACGTACTAGTAACAGAAAGTTTTTAAATATATTTGATGATGCTTTCAACTAATGTATTACTATTAAAACATAATATGTTTTTCATTTTTTTTATAGGCAAGAAGACTGTACAGGCCTTCCTGATAAATACACCAATTCTTGAGGGGATTGCTGAAAACGACAAGAAGTAAAAGCTGTAAAACAGTATATTCAATGAGCCCAAAAAACAAAGGAAGAAAAAAAAAAAGAATTTGTAAGGTCATTATGATTATTATGCAAATTCGTCTCAGGCAAATTTAAGGGTGCAAAAATCAATAAAATCAAACCCTCAGCAATTACTGGAGTTTTATGTAGCATTTTGCATTTGGTTATTAATATGGATAGGCACATTTTAGAGCTTTTTAAACTGAGGTAGATTCTTATGTGCTCAAAAGAGGAACTGCTCTAGTTTATTGTACAAATGCTCAATCATTAAGTGAAACCTTAGTCACTGCCCCAGTTTTAATGAGTGTTGTACAATTATCAATGCCCTGATAGTTGACTTCCATGCCACTATTCTGACTACAGCATTAATTGTAGCCACTAAATTCATAACATTTGTGTTGTATAAAAAAGAAATTGCATTTTTTAAGCATCCATTATCTATTAATTTAGAACTCCACCAAAAGTGCCCATCACAAAAGCCCAAATTTTTAGTCAGTCACTGGCAGCCCCGGATACATTTGGTACATTTTCGAAAGTGATGGGCCACCACCCCAGCCGGCTGCATCCCCACATGCCATAGAATCTGCCTCCACCACATGGCAATAAAGAATTAAATACATAATTAACCACCATAGTAGGGCTTATGAAATACATGTAAAGACATTACATAAATACATGTTAAAATCGATTAAAACAATGTGTATAGCCCTAGTAATAAATCGAATATTTGGATGGAAAAGGACCATCGAGTAGACCATAAAGAACGATTATCATTTTATTCAGATTGTCCTTGATGTTATTCAGACGTTTCTGAGCAATATAAGTGATATTTTATTATTAAAATGAATTATTTTGTCTACCTAACCATGTTTATATTGGTATTTTCTTGAAAGCCTATTAGAGACGACCAGAAGAAAAAGCGATTCAGAAGTCGTAGGCTTAAAAATTACTATTGGTAAAGTAAATTTTTGTCTGTCTCTTTTAAACTATTAAAATGTTGGTACCTTATATGACTAGGACAAATGTAGCTAAAAATCTGTGTAGAGGGTGCCATGGGATATGTCACGCAACAAGTGGGGGTGGTGTTTAGTTTTTTTTGTTTAGAAATGCTTGAGACCATAGACAATGATAAAATTTAAATTAGGAATTGGCGCTTTTTTTTAAGGCCTATTAGAAAGTCGTTCTCCTCTTTCAGGACTTCTCTCATACCAATATTTGGGGGTGATAATGTTTATTTATATAGCATATCTTCATTGGAACTGCATGCTAATGAAATTCATATACTTAATTTATATGTTGCATACAAATATTAAAGCTATTAAGTGTGTGCAAATACTATTGTTAAATAGTCGCACAATATTTTTGGAATTGTCTACTTTACAGAATGCAAGGGGCCCACAAATTGTTTTCACCGCCAGGCCCATCATTACGCCACTGAAATCATTGCTTTGTATACTTGTATTTAATGAAGAGATGCTACTTTATTTTTGAATACTAAAATTAGTATTCTTTGTCTAACAAATACTGATAGTTTCGAATAAAAATAAAATTTTATTTTTGGCCAATTAGCGCGAACGCCGCTATAATGAAAACGTGGAAATTAAAAAAAAAAAATAATAAAAGTGTTTCTTCATTTTTATTACGCCCTCCGCTGGCTTAATTAAAAATCTCCAAATATAAGATATTTCATCCTAATTATATAAATTTGAATCATTTAACCATCCTATTTTACATTCACCAATAACATTTTACTTTTATTTTCTCCTCCATCTGGATGTTTTTGAAAACAAAATTTTATTTTTATTCTGCCCTCCTCCGATGATCTTAAAAACAATAAGTACACGAAACAAGGAATAAAGAAAGTTTTGCCTAACAAATACCAGTGGAAATCAGCTGTATTGTGTTATCTTGATGTCAAATCAAATTCATGTAGAAATGTAATAATTTAAAAATGTATTTTTTGTATTTAACTAGCACTCTTACTTATACTCTAAGTACCCGTCCCAGAAACCCAAGTACTAAGGTACTTGGACACTAGTATTTAGAACATGTAGTGTATGGTAATTTGTTTAAGATTAATATTGATGTACCATATTTATTCGAATAAATAATAAATAATTAATGAGAAGGGTTTTTGAGGGAGTGGTTATCCAGGGGTGGGTTTTTCTTTAATATAAAAAGGATACATTATACAAGGATACACTATACTCAAATAACGTTCCTTAATGTGGAAATGCAACACATAATTACTATCAAAATATGTTACTGCATAATCATAGACATATTGATCCAAACCACGTTAGAATATGTAATTCTACTGGAGTAGCTTATTATTAATAGAAAGTGTTGAGAATGATTTTGTTTACAGTCATTTGGTGGGGGAGGGGATGGCAGGGCTTATTCAAGGAAAAATATAAAAAAATTGAACCATTTATTCGAGGGAGGTGTTTATTACAAATGAGGCTTTGGATGGAGTCTTTATTCAAATAAATTGGTAATTAAGCAGTTGTTTGATACTTGTTCTTGATCATGCTTTGAATGATTAATCTGTATACTGTAAAATACAACTGGAAGTCGAACCTGGTAATGTTTTATGAAAATAATGATAAATCAAATTGATGGTTGAGTGAAGGTGCTATTCTGTCCTGCTGTTGTCTGATTTGATATATCAAATTAAATCCTTTATATACAGTTAACAAAGTCGGTAAAAGCAAATAATTTACATTACTTTAATAATCCTTTTTTTTTAATAATATAGTCAGCATTTTCTTGCACACAAGGCCTGGCCCTGACTGAATTTAACGCTGGTGTAGAGCATTTTCTTTAGGAAATATAGCCATTTGAGAAGGTGGCGACAAACTACCACCATACACTATAGTGGCTATGAATAATCAGAAAGTATATTTAAAGTTAATAATACTTTAGTATTCCCAGAAAACTACTTTAATTTGTTTTACTGTACCATACTTGTACAAACAAGCGCCCGGGGCACTTAACAAATTGTTTTACACCATTTGAGAAGCGCTTATTCAAGTGGGGAGCTTAAGAAAACAGTGGGAATATAAGAGGCGCTTATAGTAACTTGGACAATTTAATGAGCACTTTTTGAATGAAAAAGATATTATTTAGAGTACCCCATGAACGAAGCCTAGATTAAGTAAGGCGCGATCTACAAATTATCCCCAACGAAAGAAACGCGTCTGGGAAAACCATGTATTACAAACGCGTCTGGGAAAGCGATCGTCTAATTATCGTGCCTCATGAATATTAATAAGCTAGTCGGAATATGTCCCAGACGCGTCTAAAC
>NW_022704479.1:2398-5163 GCF_011630105.1 Anneissia japonica | reverse complement strand
AGATATTAGAGGGCGAAGTCGAGTAATTGCTTCAACTGCCTGTAAATGCTTATGTGTATTTTTGTTTGTATATAGTTTATGTGACCTTATGTTACCATCTTTAATGCAGAAAAGCAGTCACAATATATATTTTTAATGTATTTTTATTTATGAAATACTCGCACCTAGGAATAAAAGAGCACAACCACATCACAGCCCTACACTTAAATGTCTACTGATGAAAAAGTTGGGAGTTTTTCATGAACAGTGTAAATCTTGATATGTCAATGTTGATATATATATATATATATCCAAGGGTTCAGGGTGGCACCAGTTGGGGGGGGGGTGCATACGGAGGGTTAGGGCCCCGTCTGGGAGAGTCACCCTCCCCACCCATCAACATCCAACCATGTCCACTTACTGTCTTGTCAGGCTGTCACCCCCAAACACCTCTAATACTACAGTGAACTAACAGATACAGAAGCTGTCTCTTATACACATCTAGATGTGTATAAGAGACAGCAAATTTCGCTGAACGTGTTTAACATTTGCCATTCACGAGCAGTCAGCTATATGAAAAGGGGAGGAGTTAACTTCCAAACGGAATAAACGGCTCAAACGACAAGCTTCCAAACGGCATTTCACAGACGCGTTTGGGAGCTTGTCATATAACAATAGTAAACGTGTTTGACCCGTTTCTGTCGTTGGGGATAATTTGTAGATCGCGCCTAACAATGTGTAGTCGAGTACAATTATTGGAAGACAATAAAAATAATAATTTACTAACTCTCACGAATAACTGATGCAACTGAAAGAAAATTAAGTCGATTATTTTTTTAGGAGCAAGTCTGAGATGTTTATTAAAATTTAGGATAAGTTAAGATAATATAAGATAAACATTTATTGTTATGACCACATAGCAAGTTGTACATTAAATTTGATGCTTCAATTACATTACATAAATAATACAGAATAAAAATACACAAAAGATGGGTGCTTCATTTCATTTATTCATTAGGGAGGCTGCTTATTAGCATGAGTAAGGTATTTTGAAATACAGTGAATAGGTTATATATGTTTAAGCTTGTGGTACACCACGTATGTAATTCTGAAAAGAACTGTTCTAGTTGAGAAAGTCTTGACCTTTCGATTGAGTTGCTTTAGTCGTCTTCAGGAGAATAACATTCAGTGAATAAAAGCATGTTTAATAGTGGATAATATAGAATAACAATAATGACGAAGGTGGATGTATTTTTGACAATCCATTCAGGTACAAGAGTAATAAAGTTGGAGGTTAATTGCTGAAGAATTTAATTATAAATTGTTAGTTTAATGTATATAGTTTACTAATAGGCATGCTGGCTGAATTGCAAAAAAAAAAAGAAAGAAACAATATACCACTTTCGGTGTTTACATTAGCCTGGCTGATTTCCCAAGAATATCACATGCACTGGATCAGTCTGGTTATCTTTTTTTTTTTTTTTTTTTTTTTGCGCCAAAAATATGAAATGTACATGAATGAAATTCACATATGGCATAGTTATATTGATAGGAATAAAAAAAAATATATTTTATCTCATTGGATGTTGCCAAGCGAGCGTGCTAAGCCAAGCTTTATTACGCAACGCTAACTCAGTTTGTCCATTGAACGATCACTAACAGCAAATAATACAGCAAAACGCATTTTTCAGGAGATGTGCAATCGATTCGCTGTCTTAATATTAATTCCAGGCAACGTCGTTATAACAACTACTGTAATTGTCGAGTAATTATTCCATTCCTTTAAAAAAATGCATAACGTTAGGGTACTATGCAATTTTTATTTTATTTCTGCTTCATATAGTATATTTAACGTCTTTTCACAGACATCATTATCATCCTGGATATGCTGCTAATAGTCAGTATAATATTAGTTTTTAATTAGAAAATTCAAGGTTTGTGGTAAAAAATATGAGTAAGAGGATTAGTGATTATAACATTAATGGAAAGATGGACTGCTGGGGTGGGTGGGGGATATACACTATAGTGTGGACCCAAGTGTCATTTCGCGAGATAGGCTTGCCCAAAGCAATTTTATTGCATTTTCTGGATATTTTGGGTATGCTGAATCCAAAAATGCAAGGGTCCATTTTTTTCCGAGATTGTTTTTTCACATAAAAAATAACAATAACCGTGCCATTAGAGCAAATATCAACATCATTTTGGCAGCAAACCATATATTTTCAATGTCAACCTGTCCAATGGTGATATTCTCCTTGATCATTATGGCGGCCATCTTGAATTTCAAAATGGCTGCCGTTCTTACATTAAAAATAACAATAGTTGTGCTATTAGAGCAGGTATCAACTGATTTTGGCAGCAAACCCTATATTTTCAATGTCAACCTGTCCAATGGTGAGATTCTTTAAAGTTATTTAAAATCAATACCGTACTTTTATTATTGGAATACATATCATAAGAATCATGAGATTTGCTCTTATAATACATTATAGCCTCCAAGGGGAGGGGTTTACACATGTAATAGTTTGCACTTCATTAAATCTTGAACATCATATCTGTCGAATTTTTAACAAAGTTGGACTGTTTTATCTGGTTTGTAATCGTTAATCTGTGTCTTTGATGCTGTCATTATTTATTGATATATTGATCATGTTAAACTCTAACCATTAGCAAAGATAAGGAAACAACCTCTGTTTTTGTTCTATTAACTTGATACGTTGTATATTTGGTATTTCCAAATGGTAAAAATACCAATGAAGTAGATCCAACTCTTATTTTTTGGAAAA
>NW_022704479.1:0-2330 GCF_011630105.1 Anneissia japonica | reverse complement strand
TTTCTTAGATATTTTAGACTTAAAAAAACATACGTATGACAGTTTTGGTCACTCAGTTACCATTCTCAAACTAACGTGTAGAAATCTGCATATCTATCTCCAGCTTGCCGACTGGTGGTATTGTGTCGGCAAACCTGGTCTGATGTAAGCAGGCGTCCCTGGGTCTTGTTGTGGGTCGACAAAAATTGTTCAAACTCATGGGACAATTGGAGTACTCCCTCGTCTCTGTTAATATTATTGTCTTTACTTCTGAACCATTTAGATCCTTATTCATCTACTGCCGACATCAGTTCCTCCTGTAACTTGTAGTATTTCCAATCTGGGATGTGGTTGTGTGTGACCATATGTCCAGTGATTGCTAATTTGTGCATGTCTCATTAAGAAGAACCCATGTTTGCTCTAGTTCGTACCCCTTTATTTATATTTTTCGACCTCATTTCATGTTCACCTAAGTGGTCAAACCCTTTACTATTAGTCGCAATGACCACATAATAACTCTAAGGTGAGTGTTTGCTCATGGAATCTTGTTTTTCGGATGCACTAGTTCTCTCAACTTATTTTGATGTCTGAATCATGTATTAAAGTTGTGTGCTCATTCGATCTGATCTTTTCCGATAGACCACTGACATACAGAATCATGACAAAGCCCCTTTTGGATTTCTCTTTGGTACTTCACATGTGTTGTCTTTCTGTCTTCATGGTCCAAGAAATGTATATGATTCCACTTGGAATATAACCATTAGACAGGTTAATTTGTTGATAGGTTCGCAATTAAAACTTGGGTTTTGCAATTAATAATTGACATTACTTCGCAAAAAACTAAGCAGTTTGTGTTAGAAATTTGTCGGCCATTTCGAAATTCAAAATGGCCACCATTCTTGATCCATGTTTATATCACCATTCGGCAGCTTGACATTGAAAACACAGGGTTTCAATTCAAAAATTCAAAATAAATTTATTCCAAATCTTTTCAATGCATAGAAAAACAGTACAGATATAAAAATGGAAATGGAAAGGGCAACCACAAACAAGCAGAGCTTTACACTAGTGGCGCCCGAAAAAAAAAAATTAAGATACTATTTCAAATTGGCAAAGTAAGTCAAGGTATACATTTTAATTAAAGAACTTTCATATCATAGATCAAGATAATAATAATAATAATAATAATAATAATAATAATAATAACAATAACAATAACAATAACAATAACAATAAGAAGAAGAAGAAGAAGAAGAAGAAGAAGAGCAAAGAAAAAAAATAAGGATAATAAAAGAAAAATAAAATAAAAATAAATAATAATAATAATAATAATAAAGATATAAATAATATGTCCCTCTTAGATAGCAATTTAAACACTGTAAAATTATATAAATAATTAAATAGCAGCAATAAAGCAACATATAAATTTCACTTAAACATCATTGACTATTATTGACGAATTTCTTTACAAATAATACAATTGTTCCCGTCTTGGCAGTGGTACCGTTTCATCTTATAACTTTCATGATAAATATTATTCATTTTGTTCTTAAATAGTGAAATATTAGCACATGCTCTTACATTGCTTGATATGTTGTTCCACACCTTAGGCCCTATATACGAGATTCCTTGTCGGCCAACATTTGTGCGTTTTAAGTCGATAACAAGGTTTTGCTTATATCGTGTATTATGATTATAGTACGAGTCAAGTGTACGGAACAACAAATCAAAAGATTCTGGTAATAAACCCTTATCATATAAAAATATTAAGTTGGCTACATTTTTTTTGTATAAATCAAATGTGTTTAAAGTATTGGTTTTAACAAAAAGTTGAGCAGATGGCTGTAAATAATGTACATTACATATTATTCTAAGTGCTTTCTTCTGTAATACATGGATTACATACATATTTAAGTTTGTCATGCTACCAGAACCCCATATCGTGATCCCATACGTTATAATAGGAAGGGCAAGAGACTTATAAATAGTAAGCAGTATGTGATATGGTAGCAGATTTTTAAGGAGATTCATTGCTCCAATAATTGCAGACACCTTGGTTTGGATACCTAAATCATGTTGACCTGCTCTAATGGCACAGTTTTGTTTTTTATTACTGTGAAAATGGCAGCCATTTTGGAATTAAAAGCCGCCATTTTTGATTTGTGAGAATATGACCATTGGACAGGTTGACATCGAAAACCTATGGTTTGCTACCAAAATCAAGTTGATACCTGCTCTAATAGCACAGTTATTGCTATTTTATTTTTAAACTGGCAGCCATTTTGAAATTCAAGATGGCTGCACTTTATGGTTTGTGAGAATATCGCCATTGGACAGGTTAACATTGAGAA
>NW_022704478.1:0-795 GCF_011630105.1 Anneissia japonica | reverse complement strand
GTGCTGTAAATATGAATACATAGGCTAAAATTAATTATTTTGGCGGCCATATTAAATTTCAAGATTGCGGCCATTTTGAAATTTAATATGCTGGTCATAATTTCTGATGGCTGTATTGTAGTCCCTGTTATGGAAAACATGTGCAACGGTCTTTGTTTGACAGTGCTAGGTACTGTAGATATGAATATTGACAAAAATATCATTAATTTGGCGGCCATCTTGAAATCCAATATGGCGGCGCCATCTGACATAATTTCTGATGATTGCATTACACTCCTTGATATTGTAAAAATGGGTAATGATCTTCAATTGGCAATGACGTGCTGTAGGTATGAATATATTGGCTAAAATCAATTATTTTGGCGGCCATATTAGATTTCAAGATGGTGGCCATTAGGAGGCGTCATCTTTTGGGGTCTATTTTTTTTAATGATCTTTAGGTGTCATAGTATCACTATAGGAAGTTTCATGCTTTCTTCCAGAAGTGCACGATTCTACCTGAAATTCAACTTTAGTCGCTCTACTATATTGAAATGCTAAAACGCATTGTTACCTCAGTGTACAATACCTCCGTTTTTAATTTTATAAGCGTTTACTGTATTTGTTTATACTTATAATGTAGAAAAATTAAAGTAGTTTCATATAAAATTTCAGCCCGGAAACCTAGACTCAGAAATACCGGGATGGTGTCCGGCGGGGGATAGTTTAACTATTAGTTAAGTGTTTCTTATTTTTGCTTAATACAGCTTTTAACATGTTATTACCTCAATGCACAATACCTCAGTTTAAGTTTTT
>NW_022704477.1:0-1526 GCF_011630105.1 Anneissia japonica | reverse complement strand
ATGGCGCCTAGCCATGGGATCGACCCACTCCCTTTTTCCATCCTTTGCAAGCTCAAAACGATCAGGCTGACTAAACTACGTATCTGCTCACGGCGATAATTGCGCCCTCTATGTTGCTTTCTTTAGGTCTATGATGTAGACACCTGTTTCTCAAAATTTTCAGGTGCCGACCCAATTTAGAATCCGTATTCTTTGGCGACCCAAGACACCGTCATACCACAAGGCTATTATCACGTTCATGTATGTGTTAATTACTTAGGCCTACTTGAAGCTCAATTAATCATAATGCGACTGTTTTCTGATTATTTCCTTGTTTTTTTTTTTAGAATATGTTAGTATAAGCCATATCACTTTTCTTCTGATTTATCAGGTAAAGATGTTTAGACTCCGTATTCCTTGGCCCGGCCCCTTAAATTGTTCAATTTATTTTTAAATGCAGATTTAAAGCAAATTATAATCAAATTATAAGGTGCAATTTCCAGCCATCTACAACTCAAGGTGCCATAATCACAAATTTTCTTACCTTAATCCCAATTACCATGGTGGAGCTGAGGTGGCATAGATCCTCCATTTGTGAAAGTACCCTCTAATTTGAATTGCTAGATCCTCCACTGATATCGTCATGCCACAAGGCATTTATCACATTAATGTATGTGTTGATTACTTTGACTGTTTTCTGAATACTTCCTTGTTTTTGTAGCATAATATGCTAGTATAATTTGATAGCCATAGCACTTTTCTTTTCCTAATTTATCAGGTAAATTTATTTGCGCTCTGTCTTATTTCTATTTTTCACACTTATTAGTGTGAACCCTAGTGTCCTTTACCGAGATAGGCTTGCCCACAGCACTTTTATTGCTTTTTCTGTATATTTTTGGTTGCTGAATCCAAAATTTTAGGGTCCATTTTTTCCAAGATAGTTTTGCCGGCCATTTTAGAATTTCAAAATGGCTGCCATTTTTGCAATGAAAGTAACCCTACGTTACGGCAAATGCCTGGCTAAAACATTTGAAAGCAACAGAAAGAGATCATGTCAACAAATGTACAATTATATACAAATTTATTTACATTAGTCAAAAAGTTAAAACACAGTGAAACGAAGATAATTAGTGGCAGTAGTCAAGACAGCATAATAAAAATGAGACTTACCACACATATCTATAATTCAAACAAAGAAGATGGAGGAGAAAGTTATCAATACTTAAGCACAGCCCTTCAGATGGAATAAGACTCCCCCAAATATCATTTTGTATCCCAATTTATACCCTTGAATATGCAAATTATGGCTTTAATACTGGCTCAGGAGAATCTGCCTTTTATTGGTCAAACTACATTCAGACTTTCACTCCAAAATTATCATGCTACCCCACCCCACCCCCGTCCCCAAAGGAGTCATCCTCATCTTTGATAGGCTCCTTCAAATTCCTTAGAGTGTGTGGTTACCGATTGCTTTGACAGTATACCTGCTGTAGATTTACTACACCACACATAACTCCTGACAAGTTTCTACAGCCTAGTCAGTACTG
>NW_022704476.1:0-596 GCF_011630105.1 Anneissia japonica | reverse complement strand
ATACGGTCTATTATAAATGCTGAATATGCACAGATTAACAGTGATAAGGGAGCGCAATGAATGACCGAATGGTGGAATATGACGAAGCATTAGATAGTTAAGAGGATTAGCTAATGATGACACATATTACACATAATATATTATAGTTAATATATACACTAATCGGAAAACATTAAAACATTTAGCTAAATATCGCAGAAAAATTATTAGCAAGTAAATAATAATAATGGCATCTTGTAAGGCGCACATATCCATCCCAGAGAGCTGTGCTCGCGGCACCATTTCCACTTGCAAAGAGCAACAGCCTTGTTGGTTAAATGTAACCAGAAGAGGAATCTAACGAAGACAAGAAAACACTTCAAACTTCACGAAAACTCTACTTGGCCCTGGACATTTTATTTTTTGGTGAACTTCATACCACCAATAAAGATGGCTTTTTTGGAATTCACTGAGTGGCAGTTTACTTGACCATTTACAATATATTTTTTTTATACATGTATGTCTGCAGTTAGGATATATTTTATCATTTCATTTCATTTTTCATTTCATTTATTTATTAGACACAAAGGTCCTGGGACTTCTAAAGAAGCAATAGC
>NW_022704475.1:0-1201 GCF_011630105.1 Anneissia japonica | reverse complement strand
TTGGAGATTTTCCTGAGCTTAATAACAATAATGATATGCAAAATAATAATAATAATTATAATAATAATAATAATAATAATAATAACAATAATAATAATAATAATAATAATAATAAATAATGACGTTGATGACAATGATGATGGTGATGATAATGATGATGATGATGATGATTATGATGATGATGATGATGATGATGATGATGATGATGATGATGATTATAAAAAATGATAGTGTAATTTTTTTTTTCATAGAATTATCGGATATGAGATTCAATGTTCTAAAAATGGTTGTCTCAAATTGGTACGACAAACACAAAAGTCTTAATATGTTGAAAGTGTTGTTCAGAGATCATGTTGGAATTGGGAAATTGGCAAATATAAGAAACACGATGGACTTGTTGAATGATTTAGTTCAATCCAGTCGTTTGAGTTCAAGAGACTTGACTATCATTTTTGACACTATTACCGTAACTAAACATCATGCTCTTCAAATGAAAATCCAAGAGACTTTTCCATCATTCCCGGATATAAGGGAAGGATTCATTTCAACAAAATTCACATCTCACAGACAAAAGTTAATGAAATTTGGGATGACACTCACACCAGCAGATGTAAAGCAGATTGACGGATTATATAACATACCTTGTAAGGAATATGAAGACGCGTGGACTATGATCATTGACCTAGAAAACAATCTAAAAATCAAAGAAAATATGACAGATTTCTGTCAATCATTGGAAGCACTTAATCTCCGCCTGGCGTTGAATGCATTACAAGAAGGTAGAGTAATTCTATTCTAATCTCGTTGCCTTTTTGATTTGATGCATATCCAGTGGTCAATACTTTAATAAATATAACTGTAAATAATACAGCTATGTCTATACATATAACAAATTGATAAATAACAGTGAACATGTTGTAATAATCGTATCAAGCATAGCTCAAAGACATTTTTTCTTGCTGTCAAGGCACGTATCATACCCAATCCATTAGGCCCACAGAGGTCTATAAGATATCGTGCAGTTGTAACCCATCGTTTACTTTCTCTCATTCAACTGACTGAAACGCGGACACACATTGGAGCTGTGGACATGCTAGAAAAGCTTATAGGTTGCAGCTGGGAAATTATAGTAAATGATATTCTAATCAAGTTGCTGTGTAGCACATTAAACAATATATAAATATATGTATATATATGTATA
>NW_022704474.1:0-787 GCF_011630105.1 Anneissia japonica | reverse complement strand
GTAGTAATAATAATAATAATAATAAATAATAATAATAATAATAATAATAATAATAATAATAATAATAATAATAATAATAATAATAATAATTATTATTATTATTATTATTATTATTATTATTATTATTATTATAATTATTTCAGAAGAGGAACGTTGGCCTTATGTTTTACGTTCTTTTTTAAGCATAGCGACTTGCAGAAAATGTTTATTATTGGAACAAACTGCACGGTAAAGAACATTGGGCATAAGCTATTTAATAGGTATAAAATAAAACACAGAATGTTGCAACAGGTTAAAACCTTTTTAGTTTACATAAATGCCTAACATTCTAAAAAGTACATCAAACACACAAGAAAATACAATACTATCAAAAAAAGCATTTACAATTTTATGAAAATATTATTGTTTCAAATATGTAACACCAAATATAAATTCTATTATTTGTATATACGTTATTAATTATACAAAAATATATACAATTCTTTACAAATGACTGGACTAATTTAAATTCTAATCTTTTTCTTAGTTCGTTTTTTTCTTTGAACAAAACAGGAATTGCTGAAGATAAAAATATATTACCGATACGTCGTTGGCTAAATGAATGATTATGTGACATAATTGTTTACGAACGTTATAATTGACACAGCCTTTAAGGCCATTTAATGTTTCTCTTTATATACCTAAACAATAATAAACATTTGCTTATTAATAAGTACATAAAACTTGTCCATATTTTATCAAAAATATGGTATCAAAAATCATTTCACACTTAATGTATCGTAAAAAT
>NW_022704473.1:0-893 GCF_011630105.1 Anneissia japonica | reverse complement strand
GTTCAGGAACTGGAGTAACCGGTGCATCTGTTGGCTTTCGTGTTTTCCCTTCATGAACATCGACCGGAGAAGTAGGTTCATCGGTAACACCTTCCGTTATTGATTCTTTATCAAATGGAGTAACAGGTGCATCTGTAACTCTTTCTGTTTCTGTTTTTTCTTCATCAACTGGAGTTACAGGTGCTTCCGGAGCAGTAGTTGCATCAGTGGGTTTTGTTGTTTCTTTTTGATGAACATCAACCGGTATAGTGGAAGCATCAGTAGCAACTGTTTTATCTTCATGAACTGGAGTAACAGGTACATCGGATGCCTCTGGTGTTTTCTCTTTATGCAAATCCTCAGTAGTAGTAGTAGGTTCATCGGTAACACTTTCTGTTTGATGTTCAGGAATTGGAGTAACCGGTGCATCTGTTTGCTTTCGTGTTTTCCCTTCATGAACATCGACCTGAGAAGTAGGTTCATCGGTAACACCTTCCGTTATTGATTCTTTATCAAATGGAGTAACAGGTGCATCTGTAACTCTTTCTGTTTCTGTTTTATCTTCATCAACTGGAGTTACAAGTGCATCTGGAGCAGTAGTTGCGTCAGTGGGTTTTGTTGTTTCTTTTTGATGAACATCAACCGGTATAGTGGGAGCATCAGTAGCAACTGTTTTATCTTCATGAATTGGAGTAACAGGTACATCGGATGCCTCTGGTGTTTTCTCTTTATGCATATCCACAGTAGTAGTAGGTTCGTCGGTAACACTTTCTGTTTGATGTTCACGAACTGGAGTAACCGGTGCATCTGTTGGCTTTCGTGTTTCTCCTTCATGAACATCGACCGGTAAAGTAGGTTCATCGGTAACACCTTCCGTTATTGATTCTTTATCAAATGGAGTAACAGGTGCATCT
>NW_022704472.1:0-595 GCF_011630105.1 Anneissia japonica | reverse complement strand
ATATAACATTAAAACATGCAATTTAAACTGATAATCTGGATATAATGTATATAATACATGCAAGAAGTAGGCAAAATACTGTACTCACCTTATAATATAAACAAAAAATATTATAATTTACTGTATCACAATATAACTGTTAAGCATTGCAACCATGCAATACTAGACAAAAAACAGATATATAAATACACATGCACAAAAAATTACTAATTAAATAAATAAATAAGTAAATAAATAACTATTACTATTAATACAAATTCATTATTATTAAAGAAATATATACTAGACTAATACTAATACTAGACAAAATGGATATATAATACACTTGCACAAAACATTACTAAATAAATATATAACTATTATTATTATTAAAAATAATTCATTATTATTAAAGAAAGAAAAGACTAACAAATTATCACTACCATATATTTAGTTTCTAGTAAACATAGTAATTGTTATAAAAAGTATCAGAAATGATGCAGAAAAAAATGGCAGTTTACTGTTAGAGAAAAGTTCATCCCTCTAATCCAACCCATCCACTAGACTGACGCATGACAAACACTTAAGATATATACCGATTATGCTACAGAATCTT
>NW_022704471.1:0-1844 GCF_011630105.1 Anneissia japonica | reverse complement strand
TTTTTCTTCGTTTCTTTGATAAGTTGTTTGCCTGTTTCTTTCTTCTTATTTTTTTTTAATAAGCTGAGCGGAACAAACACAATATGAAAAATCGCTTCTTAATGATACGATAATAACAACACATGCTGTATACAGTGAAGCAGACCGGGAATGGATTTATGGTGTTAAAACTATTTATTGATCTCCGACAATTACGAGTATACAAGCCGGGAACTTTCATATATTCTGGAAAATACCGACAAAAATTTAGATAAAAAGAATGTTATATTTATAAAAATAAAACATTTATCTCATCAAAATATTTTCAGGCCAGAGACTGATCCTTCGGACCCTTTCCGCCGTATGCCAACGGATACCTACCCAAAACATGTCGTTTTTGGATGTGCTACTCTTTTTGCCAAACGAGCTAGGTTCTTGTCGTCATCTCCAAGATTATTAACAATACTTAAGCCGTACGTATGCAAACTTGCAAGCCAAGAATACAAAGAAGATTCATCCGACATGATATCATGGAAAGAAAAGGTCGGTACCTTGTCTTTGGTCATTTCAGAACCCCAGTTCCTCACATCCAGTCCATCAATTGGGTCCATCGATGACGGGTTTCTAAATTTCCTTAACCAGTTCACCGAATATTGGCTTTTGTGTTGGTCTGACCAGTGAACAATAATTGACTGATGAGTAGAATCCAACTCTGCTTTGATTGGCTTAACATCAATATCAAGAGTGTCCAGCGGGAGGATTCTCTCTCGAGACGTCCTGTCATGACATTCCGAACACTGGCAATTGTCCCTTAACCAAACGAATGGAAAGCGTGCCTCTGTTTCGTCGTTAAATAGGAGATAAATAGTCTCGTCTTCAACATGTTGGTATTTGGCGGCAGTGATTAAATTATCCTTAGGCGGATGAACTATCGTCGATAAATAGAACCGGTTACGTAAGCCTACCCAGTGAAGTTTGGTTGGATACTGCGTCCTGCAATTTCGGCGGATCAGCCTACGTAGGCTTATTTCTACTGGACATGATATGGAAGTACAACTCAATATATTCAGATAGCTTGACCTCTGAAGTGACCGTAACATCACGATTCTGTAAAACCGCCCAAGCCTACGTCCGTATTCTGAAAACAAGCTGCTTAGTCGAACTGTTTTACTCCACAAAAATATTCATGTACAAACAATAGAATACCAGAAAAACAGCGCAAACTATTGCTGTATGCAGGGAACAACTCCCTGTTGTATGTCGAAATTTTTTCTTGATTTGGACCTTGACTGATCGGCTCTGGAATTCAAATTTCCGCTAAGCCCCGCCCCTTGGATATTATTGCAAGTAAACGAGGTCCCGAGTTTTGCGCTATACCAATCTATCTATTATTATTACTATTGCTAAAGTCCCACAATACGGCTGCGTTAAAACACACAAACAATTGCGTTTGTTGGTCAAGACAACAACAGGGACCGGATTTATCAAAATAGAAAACAGCTTAAATTCTTGTTAAGTCCGTATTTTTGCTTAAGTCAAATTTAATTGCTAAAAATTAAAGAGCCGATTGTATGCATGCGCGATCTAAGATGATTTTTAGCTAAGATTTTGCTAAGATGGTTTGATAAATCAGCCTACTTGCTTATAGTCTGTTGTCCTATGTAGAAACAGCAAAATTTTGGGTAGATTCTTGGCAATTATGTTAAAACATCTCTAAAAACACTACTGATCAAGAAAAAAGTGGGTGTCAGTTTTTTTTATTCACTCCTTGTTCCTCTATTTTGAAATTAAAAATGGCCGCCTTTTTAAACCGATTTATTTGTATTAAAGAGTGTTTTAAACATTTTATTGGTATTGGGTAAGTC
>NW_022704470.1:0-668 GCF_011630105.1 Anneissia japonica | reverse complement strand
ATATAATTTTTGGTAAACTTTACCAGCCTTTTAACTTCGCTTGCTTAATTTTTGGTGCACCTTAGCTAAAATGTCCCTGCTTCTATGCAACTGACTCTACCTTGGTTTTTTTTTTGTTTTTTTTTTTGTTTTTTTTTAATGTACAGTGATAATGTATTAAAATTTACAGTGGCAGCTTCGCTACTCGGTATCCAATGCTTTGATTCAACTCCTCAAACAGATGACGTGACTACCCTGAAATAACCAAGCGGAAAAGGTGGATTGCGTACACATTACTATTATAACAACACTGACGATTGTAGCCTACCCTCAAACCGCAGAATTACTATGTACTTAAATTTTACAAATTTAGGCCAACAATCACGTGTGTTGCGTCGCACTTTGTAATAATCGTCGCACTTTGTAATAACTGTCGCACTTTGTAATTAAGTCTGTCGCACTTTGTAATAACTGTCGCACTTTGTAATAAAGTCTGTCGCACTTTGTAATAACTGAGTTGTCGCACTTTGTAATAACTGAGTTGTCGCACTTTGTAATAACTGTCTGTCGCAATTTGTAATAAAATGACCTGTCGCACTTTGTAATAAACTCTGTCGCACTTTGTAATAAAACACTATCCATTTTTCCACCTACAGATTTTTTATAAATTCTCAGTTTTCTCGTAGATT
>NW_022704469.1:0-733 GCF_011630105.1 Anneissia japonica | reverse complement strand
ACATAAAAATATATATAAATATATATAAATACATATACAAATAAATATATAAATAAATATACAAATATATAAATGAATATATAAATAAATATATATATAAATATCCAAATAAATATAAAAATATATAAATATATACAGTATATATATATAAAATAATATATATATATATAAATATATAATTTGAATAATACAGTTATTGGTTATGTGAAGTATCCCTTGAATAATGCAATTTTTGGGTATCTAGAGCATCCATTGAATAATACATATGTTGGTTAGCAGAAGCATCCATGAAATAATGCAGTGGTTGGTTATCTGCGGCATCCATTGAATAATGCAGTTGTTGGTTATCTGAAGTATCCATTGAATAATGTAGTTGTTATTTAATAATAATAGCATTATTTAATGGATACTTCAGATAAATAACAACTGCATTATTCAATAGATACTTCAGATAACCAACAACTGCATTATTCAATGGATGCCGCAGATAACCAACCACTGCATTAATTCATGGATGCTTCTGCTAACCAACAAATGTATTATTCAATGGATGCTCTAGATACCCAAAAATTGCATTATTCAATGGATACTTCACATAACCAATAACTGTATTATTCAAATAAGATATTTATATATATATATATATATATTATTTTATATATATACTCTATATATTTATATATTTTTATATTTATTTTTATATTTATATATATATTTATTTATATATTCATTT
>NW_022704468.1:0-900 GCF_011630105.1 Anneissia japonica | reverse complement strand
TACAGTATGTCCATATATCTAGCTATTGTTTCCCACAGCATTGTTCTTTTATTATCTGGACGAACGATAATAACCTCTTCGGCGTATTATGCGACCAATTATTACTTTTTCATTTTTTTTATTTTTATTTTTTTTCAGGGACAGGAATAAACCACCATACCTCCTTCTAAATCCGCGCCTGTTATATATTTAGTAGAAAGAGGGGGTGGGTGAACGTGTGTTGAATAATATACTGTATACAACGATATTCCCTGCTGTTGAATCATGATTCTTTTCTTATTTTCAGTAGCTTTAATTAATGTTTACCGGTACCGACTTATTAAAATGTCAAATAATTAGGCTTCCTTGTAAGGTGTACATCACCCTGAAACTAAAAAGTAAGGACAATCTTTCTTTTACTTCATATACTGTACTAACCGCAACGAGCCTCTGCTATCAAATGAATTCTTTCGCGTACAGCCTGTAGCCTTATATGTATGCAAAATAGGATCAAGATTGGACTTAAACCATCACCTTCATTTGCATTGGTCGGTCGATTTCTAATTTCCCACCAAAAGCTTTTTCCCTCAAAATCTATGCGGACTCATAAGTAAGCACTCACTGTGCTGTAATTGGTTGAGTACGAACTCGTATAGTGTAGCACTGTAGCAGGTTTAGGCGGAAAGATTTAGGCTAAGCCAAAATTTGTCCAGGCCGGACCAATATTATCCAAGGAGGACTGATTTTGGCCGGACAAAATCGGTACCCCGGACAAATTTTAGCGACAAAATCGGTCCCCCGGACCGATTTTAGCCCGGACCAATTTTGCCGTGACAGGCTCATATCTTGGTAAACTACTGGTCGCATAGAAATGTTTTTTTCTTTCAAATTGTTCGCAACATGCATGTCTTTGTTCATGCT
>NW_022704467.1:0-3354 GCF_011630105.1 Anneissia japonica | reverse complement strand
GGGGGGGGGGAGTTAAATTTAGAGTAAATCTCAAATCAAAAAACACCCTGTTGACAAATTTTTGGAGCCACAGTACTACTACTAGAGAAAAAAAAAGAAAGTGAATTTGGCAGGATTTGAACCCAGGACATGCATAGTTTACAAACTGGGAACTGATCTATAATAATCGGATTCAATCTCAACTTTACCTATGTAGAATATAGTTAATTCATCTAGCTAGAAATGGATTATTATTTACCAAAGTATTTGATTGACTTCCCAGAGAAAAGGACGACCACCCTTGCATCACCAAGATTATGAAAACTCAGATGATATCAATCTATCTAGACCAAGTCGACCTGCAAAGGTCAAGAGTGAGCCAGTGAAGCGTGAAGGACCAAAGTGGAGCCCTAGTCGCCTTACCACAGAAACAGAATTTGTGATGGGCGCCAAAGCAAATAAGTAAGACAAGTTAGTTACTTATGGCAGTAGCAGGCACAATCAAGTTTTTAACATCCACATCACTAGTCAAAGGTGGAATGATTTCCCCTATCCTTACCACATGGGTTATAAAAGATTGTTCATAGGAAAGTGCATACATTTGTCAAGCTGTATCTCTTCCACATGTGAAATTAAGGTGTTAGTCTCCAGATATTAAACAAAAAAAATAGAAAGAAACCTCCATACTTAATAATTTGTATCTTTTCTTCAAGACAGTGTTCCGGACAGCAGCTGGTCTGGTGACCCACATGCTGGTGCCAGTTAAACCATCCAAATATTCAACATTTTTTTCACAAAACTAAAAGAATGGTTGCTTAAATTGTATTTATTGATTTGTATAATTTCTGGGGTTTTTTTTCTTTATTAGAGCGCTTGGTTTAGGAGCAACAAGGGGTAGACTGTATATGAAACACCCTAATCTCTTCAAGGTTGGTATACACATCTGAAACACGCTTAACTTCCCAGTTATGGTAGCCTCCCGGAAAATGGGATCACTTCCCACACTCCCTCGAGCAAATTGATATCCCCAAGAAAGCAACCAATCTGTAGCAAATTTAAATTTTCTGTCTTTACCACTGTGTTATCAAATTGTCTTCTGGAACTCAGTAGCAATGGGTATTCACCACATGCAGCAAAATACAATTTAAATGTGTTAAGAAAGCTCATTTAACCAGATCTCCTGGAAGTGGCTTTCTCCAACTTGGAACTCCTGCATTAGTTTGTAAACTTACAGTTGGTTCAAATTCTACACTGGCTATTTATGTGTGTGTGTGGGCAAGGCTACATTTGTCTCCATCCACCCAGTGCTATAAATGAGTATGTGGGATGTTCTATATGTTAAGTGTGCAGCATGGTCTATGGTGAAATTCATGCTTAAGTAGGTATCAGTGCCAAGGAGCAGTAAGAGTAGTAAATCCTGTATGAATAAGATGTTTTCAGTGAGGGTATTATTATAAAATGCTTGCAATGTTTCGAGATGGAAAGCACTATTGCTTCAAATTATTATTATTATTATTATTGTTATTATTATTATTATTATTAATATTATATTATTTCAAATTGTTATTTTTTAATCCAAATTGGGATGGAGCTGTTATATCATTTGGATCCTGCAAACACCAGGATGTATAATTCAAACTAAGGCTTATGATATTGTTGTTACTGTAGATAGAGTATCTCATAGATCTATCACTGTATGTTGTATTGCCTTGCATAAATATGGATAATAAAATAATCTTTTTTTTTGACAGTATTCTGGTGATCAAGATGATAAACAGTGGTTGTATGACAATAGGTTGATGCCTGCTACTGGTGGCAAGGCCTACCTGCTGATCAAGGAAGACATTCTAGAGTTATCAGAAACCTCAGATTACAGGTACACATAACATAATTACTAGAGAGAGCAAATGTGCTCCTCAAGAGCTTGGGAAGTTAATGATGTTCTTAGAACTCCTTGCTGTGTCTGCTCACCCACAGATTTGATTCTCCTGCACCATCCTAGTTTAACCTCATGGAGCTGCATAAGGATTGTTGAAGCCTCAGCTCCCCACTCACCTAGACCCATGAAGAGATATACTGTTAGAGCACCCAGGGTTCCAACTGATTATTTTTCCTTGTCTTAATTTTCATAGACTTTTAATAGCTTTAACCACTCACAAAAGCCTCCTAAATAGATGTGGGATTCAAATGATCACCTAAGCCCATTCAACGACATCAGTACCTTTATATTATACTTTATGTTTAACTTGCAATATTTTAAGGGTAAAATAATGAGTGTGGAACTGTAAGTTGGTGGTTAAATTAGTCATATTCATATGGATTTTTTTGCTCCACTACCAAGGCCTCATACAGTAACTACTTGTTATTGGACGAGTTAAGTGGCCGAAAAGTAATGCAGGGCTCCGCTACCTATGGTTCCAGCCACTCCTCGTCCAGGGTTCGGTTTATAGAACTTTTTGGATAAAACCATAAAAACGGGAGGTCAAGTGTATGCATCTGACTTGTGTGCACTTTAAAGAGTTCATTGTATCCTTCGGAAGAGGAGGGGGTTACCCCAATGCTATGGTTATTTTAGCCCCTGTAGTGATGATGTGAACTAAGCAGCTTTCTACAGTTGCTACAGTAGTCATGAACCATGCCCATACGCAATTCAGCACAATAATGTTGGAGTTTAATGCGTTATTCTTCACCTTTACCTTACCCTTTATCTTTACTTTATAAGTTCAGGAGTAACTTTCGAATATATTGCTATTAAAAATTCATAAAAGTAAAATTCTAACATTATTGCACTTGTCTTTCAGAAACAACACTCTTCTACTTCATGAGCTAAAACCATTTGTAGTACCGGAAAGAATACTGCAGAAAATGCGCAAATTCATGGAAATGCATCGGACAGACAGTACACCAGGAGATTGATAAAAACATGGTGTGCTTACAGTACACCTGGTCCATGATGATGCATATGTGTCCAATTATTAACACCTGATAATTGATGACCTGATGCCATTGTCAGTACACCTGGCATGAACCTGGCCTAACATTACACCTGTTTATAAATGATTACTATGTGTCCATATAGTAATCCTGACACTTCTAAAAGAACAGGTGTCCATACATGTACACCTGCCATGAAAGACTAGGTGGCTTTTGTCATTATCAATGACCCATAGTATTTGCAATATATCTGATCATTGATGACCAGGTGGCATTTGGCGGTATGTCTAGTCATCAGTGATCAAGTGTAAAAGTACTTGAAATACACTGATCATTTCTTGCCAGGTGTTCTTATTAGTACACCTGGCATGAATGACAGGTGGCATATGGTAATTCTTTTATTCATCATCAGTGACCTAGTGTACTTGCAATATAACTGAT
>NW_022704466.1:0-821 GCF_011630105.1 Anneissia japonica | reverse complement strand
CTTATGTTAGGCGGAGACTGCACAGAGTTTATTCCTAATCTACCCAATCACTTAATTGACTTGGCACATTTGATTTTTAATGATTTTTGTAAATCTTATATTAAGAAGGCATGGGCAAAAAGAATTGAGATTAAAAATGGTGCTATGTTATGATTTTTATTATTATTATTATTGATATTATTATTATTATTATTATTTTTATGTGAATTTTATTTTTTTTGTGTACAGTACTTCCTTTTTATTGATTTGCATCTTACTATGTATTTTATTCTGTTAATTTTGAAGCACCATTATTGTGATGAGTGCCTTAATGGTTTGGTTAGACTTTTTACTTCATGCTTTTTTATTGTATATTCCTTTGTTTGGTTTTGCGACTTTCTTTGTACATTTCATTTTGTTACTTTGGATGCACCTTTATTGTAATGGGTGCCGCTGTTTTAAAAGCGTTTTTCCGAAATAAACTATTATTATTATTATTATCACCTAAACCCAAATACTGTACTGTACATGCCGATCTTAAACTCCTATATAGGGTGATGTATGCACATTTAGGCTTCAGCTGGGGACATCATTGTGATTGGCTAGATAAGAATATGCACGCCTGTAAAAGCTTAGGAATTGTTCTTTCCGCCAAAATCTATTGCGGACGTATTTCCAAGTGTGCTGTGCAGCAAAGTAAATTTCAGCGGACTGATTTTGGCTTATGTGGACTACATTTGGCAAGTAAGTATGAGGCCAAAATCAGTCTACCGGACTGATTTTTGCCCCGGACCAAATTTTTACTGACAGGCCTATATGTATTTCAGAATTATAAAAAAAGG
>NW_022704465.1:0-672 GCF_011630105.1 Anneissia japonica | reverse complement strand
GATCATCAGAATCAGTATCCATGGGTTCTTCATCAGAGCTATCAGAATCGCTATCACTGGCTTCACGATCTATAATTAAAAAAAAAAATTAATGAACAGAAAATACTTAGGGAGTTTAGAACACAGAGGGGAGTAGGACAAGGCCTATATTTTTTTACAAACTAATAAGAAAAATAATTATATTACAATGTATGCCATGGAATGAAATTATTTAAAATTTTTAATAGTAGTCTAGCTAGGCCTTCGCCCGAATTATTATTATTATTGTTGAAGACTAGGCAGCAGGGCCTAGCCTAGACAGATTTTAATAACAATTTAAAATGTATAATTTGAGATAAAAAAAAAACCCACAACAGCCTTGGTCTACCTTCCTAAAAATAGGTTGGGCCTAGACGCAATACCTAGAGGCAGCCTTAGATAAGCTGGAATGTTTTTTTAAATAAATATTTTAAGTAGGCCAGGCCTAGATCTTCTATCTACAGACAACAGTAGGCCTAGGCTATACCTACTGTCGGCCTGGCCCAAAGATCGTAGCACCGACGACAGGCCTGGGTAGAGTAGCGATAGCTGGTTTTTTTAATCATTTGTATTTAATTGCAGTATTTAAATTTAAATTGAAAAAAATAAAAGAAACATGGTTCTCTAAAAATAATAAGTTCTAGGCTAGGCCTA
>NW_022704464.1:0-584 GCF_011630105.1 Anneissia japonica | reverse complement strand
TAACAACTTTATCCCTCTGTAATTTCCACAGCTCTGCACATCACCCTTATTCTTGAAAATCGGAATCAGTACACTTAATCTCCACTCCTCCGGCATCCTCTCACTTTCCAAGACTTTATTAAACAATCTGGTTAACAACCCCACTGCCATCTCTCCTAAGCACTTCCATGCCTCCACTGGTATACCATCTGGGCCAACCGCCTTTCCACTTTTCATCTTCTTCATAGCAGTCCTCACTTCATCCTTACTGATCCACCCCACTTCCAGATTCACTATCTCCACCTCTTCCAACCTTCTCTCTCTCTCATTTTCTTCATTCATCAGCTCCTCAAAGTACTCCATCCACCTTCTCAACACACTCTCCTCGCTCGTCAGCACATTCCCATTTGCGTCCTTTATCACCCGAACCTGCAGCACATCCTTCCCAGCTCGGTCCCTCTGTCTTGCCAATCGGTATAAATCCTTTTCCCCTTCTTTTGTATCCAACTTCTCATACAGCTCGTCATATGCCTTTTCCTTGGCCTTTGCCACCTCTCTTTTTGCCTTTCGCCGCCACTCCTTGTACTCCTGCCTACTTTCTTCAT
>NW_022704463.1:0-975 GCF_011630105.1 Anneissia japonica | reverse complement strand
TATATGATATAGGCTTATAATCAAATTATACTGATAATGGTCTAGTAGGCCCAATGGACCAAAATATTCGTTCTTTTTTTCCATTTCAAACATTCTAGCCTTCTAGGCCTCGTGAATAATTTGTTTATCATTAATTACATAAATGCGATTGTCATCTCCATGTTGGTGTGATTCCAAGTATTATAGCAATGCGTTGGAGTTACCACATTAGGATCCGATTTCATTAGGCCTACTTTAAAAATTACGTATTGTAATATCTGTACTCACTGTAGTTTTGTGATTTTTGAATTATGTATCATTCCGCACGTTTGATGATGCATTTAGTCTTCGTTGGTTTTGTCTAAAAATAGCAAGAAACAATCGAGCGTGAACTTGATGAATCTGGCATCTGGTATTTTTTTTTAACCAAAGAACTAATACAATACAGTAAAGCAGGATGATCGGGTTGAAATCCTGAAGATTTGCTCACTTTTCCTTTACTTATATGTTATTTTTAGGGCTTTCTTTTTCGTTTCAACCGTCTATTCTGGTTCTTTCTCAGTTAGTAGGCGCATGGAGACGAATGTAATGTTCTTTATGTAGAGACTTTAACAATTCTTTGATATAGATTCATAAAATCTAAACATTTATAAAATCTGTTAAACATTCTATTGTTCATATGAAGGGATCGAACAAGTTATATATAGTAGGCCTATATATATACTGTACGTACGTACTGTATGTACGTATATATAGTATAATTATAATAGCCTAATTATTAATATAAGTAATATATATACAGTATATATATATATATATATTATAATAATAATAATTTATATATTGGCCATAATAGACTTATATTTTGTAGAAAGTTTAAGTCCAATGCGACTTTCTTACATCTTCTTGATGTTTTTTTTTCGTAATAACGTAATATGTATATATATATATATATTGTATATATATGTATATATATGTATATATTATAAGTTATAT
>NW_022704462.1:0-1186 GCF_011630105.1 Anneissia japonica | reverse complement strand
TTTGTGGCCGAGTTGATTTGTGGCCGAGTTGACTTGTGGCCGAGTTGTCTGTGGCCGAGTTGACTTGTGGCCGAGTTGGATCGAATTCATCCCGTATGCCTACCTGAGGCACAACAGCAAAGAGGTCTATCATACTTTACTTACTAAAAAAGTAAATTTCGTACTCACCGACTGATAGTTTCTTTTCAGGCATATTAATTTCAACGTCACAACAGATATAGGGCCTAAACAACATGGCCTGGCATAGCCTTCTAAACTTGTCGACTTCTCCACATGTCTGCACTCTACTGTACTGCTGAATATCTCTAGGCCTATAGCCTAGGCCTCTAGACGTGATTCAATTTTTTGTAATTAATTGTGTAATAGCCCACGTACCAGGCTAATTTGACTTTCTGTGATGTGTCGTGATAATCAACATCAAACGTCGGACAAACAAAACATTAAGCAACTACTCAAGCTTGTTCGTGTGCTAAAACAGTAAATGTGTCAGAAACATGCGGTTTACTGATGGATGGTCCGCTTGACTGAATCAATATTTATAAGCACGGTGAGTAAGGACACTTGTGGGCATTGTGGCAATTATTGTACGGTTGCTATGCGCGCATACGGTTGGTGGTGCTAGCTGGACTGACGTAACCTTCAGCCTAATTTACTAGGAAGTTCCATTTGAAGCAGGACGATCAATCATGATGAGCCATCAATAATTCTTCACTTTAAAGATCACTGTATACCAAAAATAGGGAGATTGTTGATAAATTTTGAATAAAATTAAAATAAAACTACATAAGTAAAATAATAAGCTTTTCGACGCCCCCCCCCAGTCCAAAGATTAGACACTGTGAAGTGTCGAGTCCCGGTCCGAGTGCCATAGGTCGGGTTTTAGGCTGAGCCCTGATGCTGAGCAGTCTTGTCCCACTGAGTCCAAACCTCTGGTTTGGTTCATGAGCAAACGCCAAGTGGAGGACTAAGGGAGAAGCTCAGGGAGTTTAGCCTTTGATTGATTAATTGATTGATTTATTTATTTTATTTTATTTAGGGGCCTATTTATTATTATTATTTTTTTTTTTTTTGGGTTGTGTTGCTACCAGGGTTGGGGTTAGCGCCCCTTTTACCATCCGGCCACTGCTAAACTAGTTAATACTAATCAAAATCTAAAATGTTATAATTTTTCTTTTAAAAGTTGAAT
>NW_022704461.1:0-867 GCF_011630105.1 Anneissia japonica | reverse complement strand
TACACCGAACTGATAAATGATATACTTAGTGGCAGTGAGTGATTTAACATTTTTGTTTAAAACATGCATGGATACGCTACATACAACCACTTTTTTAACCGCCGCAAACATCAGAAAAGGACAAGACTGTCCAAGTATATATGTGAACACATTCTCTGTGTGTTTTGCTGTTATCTGATTCACCACATCATGAGGAGACCCACTTTGACAGTAATTTATTTTACTTTTTGATTAATTGCCGGCCCTTGTGGGGAATCAGAGACCAACATTTATTGTATCTTTTTTGTTCTTTTTGACCGTTTTAACCTTTTATATTGTAATTATTTTCGATTAAAGAAACGAAATGAAATGAATCTGAAAAGCAGGAACACCCACGTCACCATTAAGTGAAACATAATTCAACGAGCGAAAAATAATACATCATCGCATCTGATCTTAAAAAAAATATTGAACAAGTGATCCGAGTTAATTTCTGCATGTAGTTATTGCTAAAAATACCTACTCAAGAACTGCTAATTTCTACTCCCACTTTTTACAATTCTCAACCTCAATACTTATACCTATTTCTAATCAGAACAACTTTCATTCACCTACATAATTGCTCACCACTAATATATATACCATTCCTATATTTACAATTTATGCTGTTTTTTGTCAATCGATTGTTTAACAATGCTTTACTTCAACATCTTAATCTAAAAAATAACAATCGATGGTATTTATAACAATGTAAAATGCAATGATGTACTAAATAGACGCAATATACAAAGGCAGTGTAAAGTGCTATGTGTTTCCATTATATTTACAAAATTACAAAACCTTCCCTAAGATGAATGGCAGTAAACTCTTTGATGGAGGTGATTTCAA
>NW_022704460.1:0-791 GCF_011630105.1 Anneissia japonica | reverse complement strand
GAACCATTTTTTTTTTTTTGGCCCGACATCGGTAAACGTTTGAAATTTACAACCTCTAACCAACGTCGGCCCAATTGTTGTCACCAACCTCCACTAACGTTTACCGACGTCGGGCCAACAAAGTACCGTAACGTTGGGACAACGTCTATAATCACATCCTAATATTTATTACAACCTCTTACCAACGTCGGACCAACAGTTATAACCAACCTCCATTTCAAACGTTTACCGACGTCGGGCCAATAGCATACTGTGACGTTGCGACCACGTCTATAATCACATCTAATATTTACAACCTCTAACCAACGTCGGCCAAACGGTTGTAACCAACCTCCATAATATATATAATTATAGACGTTGTCGCAACGTCAAAGTACCTGGTTGGCCCGACATCGGTAAACGTTTGAAATAGATGTTGGTTACCACCGTTGGGCCGACGTTTCTTAGAGGTTGTAAATATTATGTATGATTATAGACGTTGTCGCAACATCAGAGTACTCTGTTGGCCCAACGTCGGTAAACGTTTGAAATTTACAACGTATAACCAACGTCGGCCCAACTGTTGTCACCAACCTCCACTAACGTTTACCGACGTCGGGCCAACAAAGTACTGTGACGTTGGGACAACGTCTATAATCACATCCTAATATTTACAACCTCTTACCAACGTCGGACCAACGGTTGTAACCAACCTCCATTCCAAACGTTTACCAACGTCGGGCCAATAGCGTTCTGTGACGTTGAGACAAGGTCTGTAATCACATTTAATATTTACAACCTCTGGCCAACGT
>NW_022704459.1:0-2354 GCF_011630105.1 Anneissia japonica | reverse complement strand
TCACAGGTCAGGGTCTCATCTCGTCTGTAATCACCTCACAGTTCTTTGTCCCCTTACGTCTACTCATGCCACAGGTCCAGGGTCACATCACGTCCATAATAACGCCACGGGTCTAGGTCCCATAACGTCTATACTCACGTCACGGGTCTCTGGTCCCATCACGTCTATAATCACATCACGGTTCCGGTTCTCATTACGTCCATGCCTACGTCACATGTCGGGGTGGGGTCCATTGTCGATACTCACGGGCACGTTATAGTCCCTTGAAAGAACATGAATTACAGACATAGTGTTCTTTTGCTAGTTATTGAATTAACTAAAAATTTGAAGGATGTCTTCCTAATATTATTGATAATAAAAAGATAATTGGATTAAAGTTATCAATAAATAATTATTCATTATCTTTAAATGTCTTTCAGTTGCTAGAAGTCATCATGTGGTCTGTTTAATTAACAAAAGAGTCTGTTGCTATTGTGATGTTATAATTGTTCCATTTAATTTAGTTTTCTTAGCTATCAATGAGATACCGGGATGCCTATGGAAGGTAAATATATCGGCCTACAGGTTCAAGTTTAAACGTAGATACTCAGTAATGATACCTGGAGGAAAGGCCTATAAGGCGTCAGTATTATTTTTTATACATTTCATTTAATAATCATGATTTAATGATGTGAATAAAATCTTTTCTTTTATTAAACGAAATTAATAATTGACTATTGCAATACATTTTAAACTCTTTCAAACGTGTATCGTATATAATATTAACGATTTTAAGAACGCCGTGAAAATTTACAAGATGTAGGCCTATATTTTTTGTGTGTTTTTATTTTTGTTTGTTTATCTCTAGTTCTTATATGGCTAGTTCAGGTACAAATAATATCGCAAGATTTTGTCCAAGTTTTATCTACATGAATTATTTATTTAAGGGTTACTTTGTAAGTTTATTACATATTTTGCATTGCTGTCCAACTGTCGACGTTCAATACTAAATTGCTTACAGTTTCAGGCGTAGGCCACCTACAGTACAATAATTCCTAACAATCTAATAATTTCAAACTAAGGCCTAGGTTTATGTGCATTTTATCGTAATGCTTGATGTGGTTAAAACATTAAAATATAATTACAGTATAAATTTACACGATAAAAATAATATGTTGGTATTAAAAAACAATAATAATGTAAGACAATAAATAAATAATATCTGATCATTTACCAACGAGAAATTATGAATGATTACTTAGTATCTGACATAAAAAATTATATACTGTAAGGCCTCATAAAAAAAATTATTAGTTTTTTTTTTTTTTTGTTTCTTTTTTTATTTTATTTGCTAATCCCGTCCCCATTTTACCGATGTTTACAAGTAAATCAATGGTTAGGGACACATAAAAAGTCATAAGCATGGAATTAAATATATTTTTAAAAATATGCTTTTGTTGTACCAGTAAACATATTTGCAAGAAATCATGAGCTTTTCAAATGAAAAAAAGATGAAAAAAAACGACCATTTTAAATATATAGGCCTATATCCTGTTGATTGAAAAAAAAGTGATGAGGGAGGGGGTGGATAAACTAATAATTTTTGTTATGGGGCCTAATGAAATTAAATATTTGCAATGTTGAAATAAAAACAAAGACAGGAAGTGAGCGGACAAATCATAACTTACAAGATAGATCTAGGCCTACTACTAAAATACAGGCCTAGCCTCCATACGCACTTTTAACAGTTTACAGATCTGAATTATAAGGCTTAGGCCTAATTGAATAATATTAATAATAGAACATTTATTTAGTTTATTACATGCTACATAAGACAAACCAGATCGATTAAAAACAAAATAATAAAGATAGTTCTAGGCCTAGGCCTAAGCTATTTTAGGCCTACACATTTTACTGACCATTTTCCCCACGGCTGTTGCTAAGGCCGGGGCCCTATTTATTTCTAGGAGGAGAAGGTAGGCCTAACTAGGCTAGGCCCCTGCAAATATTTTTAACTTGAATTTGCGTCCTACTCGTTTATGTGCTTTTAAAAACAAACTTGATGTTAACATTTACCTTTGTTTTGTGCTTTTGGTCTCTTTTCCATATAATGTTTGTGGTATATTCTTTCCTTCAAGGAAAATAGTGAACATTTTCATAACAAAGTGTGAAGGCAGGTGGTAGGCCTATGTTCACGTTTGTTTTTTTGTGTACAAAATACGATGAGAAAGAATGCAGTTTTCTGATTGGCCAATAGTTTTGTCTGTTTTCAATGTTCAATATGTAGAAAAGTTTATTGTATTTCAAAATGTTTCAATCATTCATTCATTATTTTATTTCGGAATCAATAATTTGTCCATTAATGCCTACATAAA
>NW_022704458.1:0-895 GCF_011630105.1 Anneissia japonica | reverse complement strand
CGGTCAATTGGAAGAAAGGAAGATTTTTCTGTGTTTTTCTTAATAATCCAGTTATTTCATCCATTAATTTCACCAATAAAGTTTCTGTCTATTTTTTTGCAATGTAATATACTAGCAAGCCAAAGTGTCAATTCAAGCACTGTTATTCTCATTTAACTATTTGTTTATATAGTCCTATATAATACTAAATTTGGCTTAATATACTCACCTATTTTTATTTTCAGTTGGCCTACGTTACTGATTTATACATGATGGAGCTAAAAATAACTTTATTTCTTCTAATGGCTGCAGTAGTTCACGGTCAAACACAATATGAATGGCGTATCGAGGAATACGGCGAGGTAAACATTACATTATGTTGTATTAATAATGAATTATTAACCTGTTAACCAATTTTCATTCATAAAATTTGACACCAACAATTTGGAAATTTATGAAATTATAATATTAATATTACTATCAGTGGCAGATCCAAGGGCGGGAGGGGGAGGGGGTTCACGGGGTTCGGAGGACCCCCCCCCCCACACCCTCTGTGAAGGAAGGTAACAAAATACTACTGGGTCCTGGCTTATAAAAGACATGATAACCTACCTAGGCATAGGTTGGCAGATCAGACAAACTAGGCTTAGCCCAACTAGCCTTTAATTAAACAAAATTAATCACACTGTTTTTGGTTCGACGTCGTTAATTTATGGTACGAAAGTGCCTTCTTCAGGCCTATCTGTTCATCGATCCGTGGAAGAAAGACTACGTACCCAGCAACTCAATAATTAGTTTTTTATCTTTTCTGGCAAAGCCACATTTATTCAATAATACATAATACCAATGACATTCAAAATAACAAATCAAATCAACAAATTAATATTCAAAATAAAAAGAAAACAATAGGCCTATA
>NW_022704457.1:0-1377 GCF_011630105.1 Anneissia japonica | reverse complement strand
TATAAAAATTATATATGTAAATTATATATATATAATTAGTAATAGGAAAACGAGATAAACAAAAAAAATAGACGGCCACACAATGCAAACAATATAGAATCGATACTTATAGTTCATTTTGTCATTCTGATTGCATTTTCTGTACTGTTCCATTTAAGTTTACTATATATATATTTATATATATATATATATATATATATATACAGTATATGCTATGTATAATCGTGTGTGTGGTCATCACCCAAAATGCATGCATGAGAAACGAAAGATACATAAGATTGACTTGATATAACATAAGCAATGTGCAAGGGGAAGTACTGTTACGTTTTTGACTTATTTATACATATTTTTATTTTACACACACACACACACACACAAACTATCTTTAACAACTAGTACCGGTATATATCTGTGTACTCTAGAGCCTATGTAGCTAGGTTTTCCCTTATTTTTCCACGTGCACAAACCCTCGAAGCCTCTGCTATCAACAAAAGCCAAATACCGTACTGTACATCATGACCTTAAACTCTTATATACAGTAGGGTGATGTATGCAAATTAAGGCTTCAGGGATGGACATCACTGTGATTGGGATTGGTGGTTTGAAATCAGCGTAGCGGAATCTACATGTTAAATTTGAAAAACACTTTAACCCACACTCTCTTCTACCAAATATATGAGGCATGGATTTAGAAAGGGATATGGTAGTTGGTCTAGTCACTGAAAAAAACCCTCGAAGCCTCTGCTATCAACAAAAGCCAAATAAAATACTGTACTGTAAATCATGATTTTAAACTCTTATATATGGTGATGTCTGTAAATTCAGGCTTCAGCGATGGACATCATTGTGATTGGTGGTTTGAAACCACTGTGCTGTGGCTAGCGCCATAGGAATGTACATGTTACTACAGGGTAATTCCATGTCAAATCAACCAAAAAAAAAAACCTCAATCTCTCGGATTTTGTTCAAATTTTTGTATGTTGTTGAGGCCCATGAGAAACGATCAGAAATGAAAAATTTTTTCTCTAGGCCTCCTAATTAGCGAGATATCTAAACAAACTAACAAACTTTTGGCTAATTAGCGATACCTTGCGTGTTTAACCGACCATATCTCGAAAAGTATGGCACCTACAGAGCTGATTTTGGTGTCATTTTAAAGCTATTGAGTAGCTCTATAACTTTATTAATAAATGCTAAGTCCTCAATTCAAATATAAAAAAGTTATGACAGGTTGTAAAGTTCAAAGTTGAATAAAAAAAATATATATCTTTATTTTTTTTTGAAATTCATGTTAGAGATACCTAATGATGTTAAGAAGCTTCCCTATAAGTTTGGTGATGGGCGCTCCAAAAGTTCCTGAACAGTGAGCAATTATAT
>NW_022704456.1:0-1634 GCF_011630105.1 Anneissia japonica | reverse complement strand
ATATTAAAATGATGCAAAAATAAACTTACGCTCTAATGGATGATGACTTCGGAAGAATACAGGAAATCAGGAATGTATGCAAACCAATGAAAATCCTGATGGTTCCCAGCAAAAGACCAATGGGAAAGTATGGAACCAGGAAATATGCTTTCAAACCACTTGGAAACCTAGGAGAAATTAATTTTTATTAGCAAGCAATATTTGTAACTTAAAACGTTTGCTTCCCGGGACATGAGTTTGCGTCCAACTGGGTTCACTCAGGGTGCCAAGAATGCAAGTTCATGTCCACATCTGTCCAACGTACCTCTATAATGTATTGCACATAAACTCGCTGGCATTGGTTGCCAGAACATGAAAAAAAAAAAACAAACAAACAAATTGTCAAAAATGTATGTGAAAATGGGTTTAAAATTCTAGGACATGGCTTTTGGCTTTGACCATCTTAGCTGCAATCATAAAGAAGATAATGAATAAAAAAAAAATATACCTGCTTTTGCTAAACAGATTTGAGATATCTTCAACAGTACTTGATGTCATTGTACGATATCTGAAGAAAAGTTGGTGTAAATTCAGTTGGGTCTTCAAAATGCTTCATCCACTGTATATCTTTGAACTGATGCGAGAATGCGAAAAGTTTAGTTAAAAAAACTATTCTGACATCATTATTACAAACAACATTAACTTAAGGTGAAAAATAATTAATGTTAAAGGTTCAATTTAATGATGCAGTGGCGGATCAAGGAATTCGAAAGAGGGGACCCAGGAAGGGGCTTTTACAAATGGTTAAATTTTCTTAGGTAAGAAAATTTAAGATTATGGCTGGAAATGGTACTCTCACACAAATTTCAATAATTTTCTTTTTTTCTTCAATTTTTTTATAATTTTGAAAAAAATAAACCGACGGCGCCATCCATGCGACATGCCCTATTAGTAGTAATATGGCAGTAATTTACAGTCCTTGCTGAAACAAGTTTTGTTTTAAAGCTGTAGGAGGAACCCCGGGGTCCAACTTAAAGGGCGGGCAATGCACGTTCGTTGGAAATCACCACTAGTTTATGTGTACAAAATTTCTTGCACGTACGTTCAAAACTGGCAACACTGGATGCTTTTAAAGTTCTGGTAACAAGAACAAGAAGAACAGCAGTGAGGTTCTGGGGTCAACACCTTGCGTGGACCCAGAAATACTGCATGAATAAAAGTGAAATTTTGCGATGAACTGAAGCAACGATGGCTGTGGGCATATATAAATTTCTAAACCTATTTGTTTTGTCTACAGGGTGAGAAATTATTCCTGAGCCTTTCTTGTTATTTGCATGGTATCGTCCTCCAAATTCAGAGATGGGAGATTTTGATAAAGTCGAAAACATTCTTGAAAATGTTGAAAGTACAAACTTTGAAATAATTATGGTTGGTGATGTAAATTGTGACACTATGGCATCAAATCTGACTTGTTACACTACTAAAATGGTTGATTTAGCAAATAATTTTCACCTCAAACAAATAATTTCAGAAACAACAAGAGTAACTCAAAATAGTAAAACTCTTATAGATCATATATATACTACTATTTCTAACAAAATTTGTAACTCTGGTGTACTTCATACTGGCATCAGTGACCACTCAGCAATTTTTGC
>NW_022704455.1:309-589 GCF_011630105.1 Anneissia japonica | reverse complement strand
AAAATAAACTTATAATTTATAAGATTAATTTTTAAAACAGAATCAAATAGATAACGTTTTTATTTAAAAGCAGGTTTTGCATGTACGTAATTTTATTTAATATGCTGATTATTACTATTTCATTAATTAAACTATCGTAAAATCATTATTATTATTATCATTATTATTATTATTATTATTATTATTATTAATGTTTGTTTATTTTTTGTTTTATGTATATGCCTAGGCCTATATAATATATATTGTATACATTTAATAATTTAATTATAAATAATTATTT
>NW_022704455.1:0-300 GCF_011630105.1 Anneissia japonica | reverse complement strand
TTATAAATAATTATTTAAACTAATTGTTAAATAAATATAATATAATGTTAACAATAATATAGGCTAAGCTAGACCTAATCAATTATTGATATAATAAAGGCAAATATTTAGAACATTATTAATACAACACCTTTATGCCAGTCCAGCCCTCCAAATCTTGTTTTAATAAATAACTGAATTCACTTCAATGATATATTTTGATCTTCATTCATTATTATTATTATTATTATTTACTTTTTATTATTTATTATTATTATTATTATTATTATTATTATTATTATTATTATTATTATTATTATT
>NW_022704454.1:0-695 GCF_011630105.1 Anneissia japonica | reverse complement strand
TTCGTAATTGAGAAGTTCGTAATTGGGAAGGTCGACTGCGTCGACCTTCTCAATTACGTACCCTTGGGTCTAGAAGGCGTTCGTAATTGAGAAAATTCGTAATTCAGAAGTATGAAAAATAGCGCCCTCTATCGAGAAAAATAACGGAAACATAGATTTTCTAACCATGTGTGTGCGATTAACGATCGTCACGGCCTATTTGTATTGTCTATGACTGGTCTTAGTAAGTTTACACAGAATATTTACAATGTGTAGGACTTCGTAGCAAACAACAACAAATTCTAAACTATTCAATATTATTACTGTATAGACGATTAACCTCTCTCCAAAATCAAGAAGAACTCCGCATGGGAAACGATAATTTATTTAACCATGTGCTTGTTGCGCAGATGGATTTATGCTTTGCGCTGATTGGCTATGCACGCTCCAGGGTTTTAGCATTGTGAACCAGCCGCCACACTGCTGCCAGCCTTTAATCGCGAGTCCGCAATACACGAACGAACGTATAAGACGTGATTCCAACAGATAAATTAAGATCGCATAAGATGGGTATGATTTAAACAAATAAAACAACAAACACATTAGACGGATATGAACGAATTTATGAACGATATGACAGACAAGATTTAAAAAAAAAATAAAATAACCAAAACATACGACGGACATGAAAAAATTCATAAAGGAACGAACGTATA
>NW_022704453.1:0-712 GCF_011630105.1 Anneissia japonica | reverse complement strand
CGAGTAGCATTACAACTCAATTTGGATTCAATATTAACCTCAAAATTAGTAATAAATGAGAAATATTCAATAGGATCACCATTAAACTTAACATATTCTGCCTTAGGCAGCTCTAACGCTAACTTGATCTTATTGAAATCGCTTAAACGATTAGATGATACACTTATGTTACTAACATTATCACCATCACTATTACTATGGTTACCTGAAGTAGTGGTCGTATTAGGTACCACTACCATGCTCTCATCACTTGTGGGGTTAACCTTTCCCTTCAGGAAACTCTCGGTTGCAAGTCTCACTTCTAGGAAGGTAGTCTGGACTTCTTCCATCCACCTTTCCTCATGCGCGTATGTCTCGTCGTCTTCAATCTCATCGGCAAAGTTTCGATGCGCAGACTCTACTGCTTCAAATGCAGTTGTCACCTTCTGGAAGAGGTCTTCGACGGTTGTGATGTTTACCTCATCTTTATCAAGTGCCGACTTCCATAGGTTTACTGCTCGCGTCATCGCGCCTTTACAGTTTCTCCGCTGTCTACTAAGTTGCGTAGCCATTGTAGTGCTCAGATTTTCTTCCAGTCGTTGAAGAACCAGTACTCCTACACAGTAGCTTTACACGATGTCGCTGACGTCGTCGCTGACTGCTAGATATCATTCACTCACTGTAACTGCTCTTGGGCTCGGAGCAAGTTTGGTGTATAGAGGGCGTCTTTGGT
>NW_022704452.1:0-1226 GCF_011630105.1 Anneissia japonica | reverse complement strand
TGTATATATAATATAGGCCTATATATATATATTTCTTTTAATTGAAAATGTTAAATATTTTTATCAGCAATTAGCATTTTTTTTGTATGTTACTATTGACCTTAAATTTTATAACTTTAATTATCAAATTATACGTTGCAAGTGCTTTATCTATACGTCCTCCCTCATATTTATTTCTTATGCTGTTAATTATTACTCGTAAGTTTTATTTTTTTTCGTATTTGTACACTCCAGTAGGAAGAAAATATCCAATTGTTGATGTAAATGATGAATCCTAATTAATTGCATGTGTAAATGGTGATTTAAAAAGGAGATAAAACATACTACTAAAGTGGGATTAATTTCCAGAAGAACATTCAATAAAAGAAAGAAAATCATGTCAACTCTTGGGCTACATTAGTGTTGTAAATGTGTATGGAATTATTGTCTCATAGTTTATCTTTGTCTAATACTGTTTGATTAAGGGGTGGCCCCAGGATTTGCTCGGTGGGGGCCGAGGTCCCTTATCAGGGTATATAGCCTGGTTCACGTCGAACTTTATCTGGATATACCCGTCTTGAAACATGATGCGATAATCCCCTAATTGCGTTCGATGCCAAGTTAGAGCCAGATAAACAGCCAGCCAGTTTCAGGCCGTCGACGTCACACGGTGGAAAGGCTTGTTAATAAAACATCTACTGTATTTTACGAACCACAAGTACCAAGTGGTATTCATTAAAAAAAAATTGTAAACTACTGTAGAGAAGGTGTGAGTTTCCACTACCTAACCTAGCCGACCAGTACGAACCAACGACAGTGCAGCAGCGTGTTCTATCGCAATCTAAGTAGTAGATTCTCTAGGCCCTAGCTACATTTACCTTCGATAACAAACGAATTATTTTAATCGCTAGCTAGCATTCTTCCATTTAACAAAATATTGTTTTAATTTTCATTAAAACGTATGTATACTTTATGGACCTTTCTGTCCTGTTTTGTAGTTTTTAGATCGCTCAATTGTGTTGTTTACATGCACTTAGCGAAAATCTAGCTTCGCGGTGTCAAATAAGTTGCTGACTTCCACACACTTTTTTTATTTCGGCATCGTAAACATTTAATAGCGACTATTATAGCAGAAATGGAAAAGATTGAATTGCCAATAAATAAATACAACAAATCTGATTTTATTATTAAGAAAAATATACATTATCACTTTGAAAAACGTACGCAATCGCAATATTATTTGGTCG
>NW_022704451.1:0-535 GCF_011630105.1 Anneissia japonica | reverse complement strand
TCAACTTTTAGAAATTATCACTTTTTGCACAAAAGTGCTTATCTCGCCGAGTTGAGCACTTAGTGTTAGTTTTTGACTTTCCGCCATATTTCGAGTACTTTTCCGAAAAACTTCAAACTTTCAATGGAATAGTGTTTGATTTAGCCTATCTCACTTTGCCTAACCCTAACCCTAACCCTAACCCTAACCCTAACTCTAACTCTAACCCTAAACCTAACCCTAACCCTAACTCTAACCCTAACACTAACCCTAACCCTAACCCTAACCCTAACCTAAAAAATTACATTTTTGACTCAACTTTTAACATTGTCACTTTTTGCACAAAAGTGCTTATCTCGCCGAGTTGAGCACTTAGTGCAAATTTTTGACTTTCCGCCATATTTCGAGAACTTTTCCGAAAAACTTCAAACTTTAAATGGAATAGTATTTGTTTCAGGTTATCTCACCGTGCCTAACAAAAAAAATTACATTTTGACTAAACTTTTTAACATACAAGGACTATTCTATTGAAAGTTGGAAGTTTTTCGGAAAAATA
>NW_022704450.1:0-731 GCF_011630105.1 Anneissia japonica | reverse complement strand
TTCTCATAACTGATCTTTAGAATACAAAACAATCATAAATTATCTTTTTTTTAATATATCAATACGTTTTTTTTTTCTGTTGGACGGAATATTTAAATCGTTATCTGATGCATACCAGATGATACAAAATACATTAATTGTATCAAATGTGCTATTTACATGATTTAATTACAGCAGTGTAAGAAAATGATCTAAGAAAATAGTTGTCATAACTGATACAATAGCAAATGACATCAATCCTGTGTTATTTTAAACATTGTGAAGAAATCAATCACGTGTGGCGCTCAAAAGCACTACCTGTAGAAACTAACAATCCGTATACACTAACCAAAGATGAAATATGAATCTCAAATTCTGATCCTGATAGAATAACTGACAGTTTATTATGGGTATGTTATTACGAGTTGAACGTAGAATTATTACATTATTATATAAAGATGGTATACTAAGAAGGCATTTCCCAAATTGGTTTAAATGCAACTTTTTATAAATATTTATAATATATCTTGGTTTTATCTTGGCCTGATGATACCATCACTATTGATAGGAAGTGGCCACAATATTCATTTTATTTACAAGCCATGAAATACTCGCACCTAGGGATAAACCATAGCGTGGACCAAACAGCCTGTCAACAGTGCAACCTAAAGTTAACCAAGCGTAGTCGGCTGACATTAGTCAGTGTGACATGGCTCTAACTCCTGACTAGGAGGTTTAGAACCTGAATGAAA
>NW_022704449.1:0-752 GCF_011630105.1 Anneissia japonica | reverse complement strand
TTAGATAAGTAATAGATAATCCACTTTCAACAATTAATTTTGACAATAAAAATTTAACATGGTCACTGAATAGCTAGGCCTAGCTTATGCAGCTACTGCCTAGCTGCCGTGGACCTCTCTAGCAGTGCACCATCGTGCACCAGGCACCACTGCTGGGCCACCACCACGCTTATAGACAAGTGGGGAGGTGCGGCTAGAAGACTATGTATTCAGTTATTTCTCAAGTATATACATGGCCTTACCATTATGAGATGTTGAGATAATTAGTATGAATTAACCGTTCTAGTCCTCTCGGCAAAATAGCTTCACTGAGGAAGAATTAAAACTCAATGTTCCGGATGAAAACGTGCTCCTCGCTTTTGGTCACGCTTGTTTATGTTTTGTGATTAGAAATAGAGGGCCTTTGAGGTTTGCTGCCCTCTCCGATTGTTTTGATGAATGTCTGCTGCCCTCTATGATATATTATGAAAGACATGTGAACAATTAGCATTATATTTCGATATAATTTCTATATTTGTAAAAAACTAAATACTTCAGTTTTAACGTCAACATGGTAAGTAATTAGTTAAGGATCCGAGACTAGTTAGTATATGGCATATAACAATATATAGGCCTAGGGCCTAGGCCTAACTTTCTAGAGCCGCAGAAAGCTAAGGATGGGAATCGTACCGGCTCTTGCCTACCTAGTAGGGGTGCAGGTCAACTCGGCCACAAGTCAACTCGGCCACAGTCAACTCGGCCACAAGTCAACT
>NW_022704448.1:948-1484 GCF_011630105.1 Anneissia japonica | reverse complement strand
TTTTAGATAGGAAACTAGGCCTAAATTAATTTTTAAAGTCTTAATTTTTTTTTCTAATTTTCCTTTTAATAATATAACTATGGTATATGATTCCTATAAGATTCTAATAATAAACCTAAAGTTTCTTATAAGATTTATAATGATACCTATAGGATTCCTATAAGATTATTCTTTTTTGATTCTAATAACATACTATAAGATTCTAATAATATACCTATGATATACATACCAATAGAATTCCTATAAGATTCTAATAATATACCTATAGGATTTCTATAAGATTTCAATAATATACCTATAGGATTCTTATAAGATTCTAATAATAAACCAATAGGATTCCTATAAGATTTTATTAATACATCTATAGGATTCCTATAAGATTTTAATAATAAACCTTAGGATTCTTATAAGAGTCTAATAATATACCTATAGGATTCCTATAAGATTTTAATAATAAACCTATAGCATTCCTATACAATTTTAATAATAAACCTATAGGATTCTTATAAGATTTTAATAATAAACCTATAGGATTC
>NW_022704448.1:0-928 GCF_011630105.1 Anneissia japonica | reverse complement strand
TACATACCAATAGAATTCCTATAAGATTCTAATAATATACCTATAGGATTCCTATAAGATTCTAACAATTTACCTAGAGGATTTTTATAAGATTTCAATAATATACCTATAGGATTCTTATAAGATTCTAATAATCAACCAATAGGATTCCTATAAGATTTTATTAATACATCTATAGGATTCCTATAAGGTTTTAATAATAAAACTTTAGGATTCCTATAAGTGTCTAATAATATACCTATAGGATTACTATAAGATTTTAATAATAAACCTATAGCATTCCTATAAAATTTTAATAATAAACCTATAGGATTCCTATATGATTTTAATAATAAACCTATAGGATTCCTATAAGATTCTAATGATATACCAATAGGATTCCTATAAGATTCTTAATAATAAACCTATAGGGTTCCTATAAATTCTAATGATATACCAATAGGATTCCTATAAAGATTCTAATGATATACATACCAATAGAATTCCTATAAGATTCTAATAATATACCTATAGGATTTCTATAAGATTCTAATGATATACTAATAAGGTTCCTATAAGATTCTAATAACATACCTATAGGATTCCTGTACGATTCTAATAATAAACCTATAGTGTTCCTATAAGATTTTAATAATAAACGTATAGGATTCCTAAAAGATTCTAATAATAAACCTATAAGAATCCTATACAATTCTAATAATAAGCCTACAGGATTCCCATAAGATTCTAATAACATACCTATAACACTCGTATAAGATTCAATTAATAAATCCATTGGATATATACGATTCTAATAGGATTTTAATAATAAAAACTATAGGATTTTTTTTGTTAAGGATTTCTGTAAGACTCTAATAATATTTCTATAAGATTCAAATAATAAGCCCATTGGATTTGTATAATATATGGCCGTTTGCTGTTTCATGGG
>NW_022704447.1:0-541 GCF_011630105.1 Anneissia japonica | reverse complement strand
TATAATTGGGATTCCTTCCAGTGGATGCTTAGTTTATTTTGTCATTCTGATCGGATTTTCTCTACTGTTCCGTTTTAATTTTAAATTGTTTTGCATTATATGGCCGTTTGCTGTTTTATGGGTTTTTCCCAAACTTAGGCGAATATTTCGCCTAATAAACAATATAACTATAGTTAATGCATGGTGGAATTAATTCATCCATGGTTAATGGATAAGCTAAACATAAGGCATAAGAACAGGAAGCGGCTATGAAAAAAAAAATTATATATATATATAAAATTATACAAAGCAATATTGTAAATTAATATCATTTAACCTACTGGGCTAAACTAGAAGGGTTACCCTCTTTAAAGATGGTTGAGATAAAAAATTAAAAAAATATATACCCACTCTGACCCAAGACCCTGGTGTTAGCGCCAATGTGTGCCCTTGTGCGGACAGGAGATGTGCCTCCCTCTGAAGCTGGACACCTTGTATTTGCAAAATAAATTGATGCAATTTGCTATTATAGGCCTAATCAATAAATTCCTCATCAACCGAT
>NW_022704446.1:0-806 GCF_011630105.1 Anneissia japonica | reverse complement strand
AAATATGTCAAAAATTGTAATTTGAATCATCTGCACGAGCTGCGCGCGCGAAAATGCGCGCGTGAGCTGAAAATTTGTGAAAAAGTTGAAATGCTCAAAATCACCTGAAACGTACACAAATTTAGTCAAAACGTGATTTTGAGCAAATTTAATTTTTAGCGCACGCGTACGTGCGTATAATGAACTGCAATTCGGACAGTACTGTGTATATGGATAGTACATGACATGAAGTATACCTGTGTGAAGTTTCAACAAAAGAGGCCTAGCAATAGTGAAGTTATGATCAATCAAAAAATTTGCTACGTAAAACGCAAAATTGCGCGTAGATGACGTCACGCGTGACTGTTCACGCTGAAAAGCTTATTGTATCGATTCCACACCAAGACTAATGATTGTTGAATATATCATGTTGATCGGTTGAAGGAATCTTGAGTTATCGTGGTCACAAATTTGGGGAGAAAGAAAGAAGAAAAAGAAAGAAAGATTCTGACAATAACAATAGGTGATCCGCTAATGTTAGCGGATCACCATTTGAACTCGTCACTGAAGACGAGTTAGGTGATCCGCCGTACTTTGATCCTCATAAAGCTCACGCGGTGCTGATTGAAAAGTGTCATAATAATATGCTAAAATATGCTGTAATTAGTTTTTTAAAAAAAGAATAATTTTTCAGCATTTTGAGAGATTTACGCATGCGTACACGTACGTCTTGACGCCCGTGAGCACGGTAATAGCACAAAGAGTAACTCCTGATATGAAAAATGTGTCAAAAAGTAATAACGTCAGTTTTTTCTTAATTTAAATGG
>NW_022704445.1:0-805 GCF_011630105.1 Anneissia japonica | reverse complement strand
TTGGATAGGCTAATGTTTTCGGCGCCTACGATATTTCTTCTCACGACCTATCGCAAAATCAACACGAAAAATTCATCCGCATTTATTTTTTGTGTGGAACACAAAAAAATCAAATTTCAGTCTTATTTTACATTTTTTTTTCATTCTTAGGAATGTCTAAATTCAGTTAAACTAGCAATTCCGTATTATATTTATAAATCTTTATAACATTATACAAAAATTAGATTTTTCTTAAAAATTGAAATTTTGCCGGGAATGGGGCTTTAACTTTCCTATCCATGACATTCACTAATACGACAGATACGCGGAGGACTGACTTAAGCTAGTACTGTACAGTTTGGTGCGGTATTCAAGAGCGGCACCTAAGTATTCGAGAGCGGCGCTTATTCGAGTATACGGTACACGAACAAATGGAATAGTTTCAATATTATTTATAAATACACACAAATGTTAATGACCGTTTCGGGCTTCTTAGATCCAGTCACTGCTAGGCCTGTACTAGCTGCTTGGAAACTAACTATAAAAAATATCAGAAAAAAAAAACGTTTCCACGGTACTCTTGGGGGTGAAAGCACACATTGAGTGGCTGATCTTTTGGGGCAGAAGGATAGCCACTCACCCGACTTCGATTACCTTGAAAACAAAAATATCACTCTTTTTGTGTGTAGGCACTCTGGTAAACCAGACACTTTCTATTTTAGCTTAACATATTTTCAGATACCAAAAACGTCCAGCCGTCTACTTAATTAAAAAATCTCAAATGGGAGGGGGCGCCCCTCCCAAAACCAACCCCACCTCCGATCGG
>NW_022704444.1:0-1359 GCF_011630105.1 Anneissia japonica | reverse complement strand
ACTGTATGGAAGACGAAAGTTATAAGATATAGGCCTACAAACAGCTTCTGTCTGGTTTTTTTTTTAATGTAAACTAGTCATTAGCTGTCAATGCCTATACTATTAATATTGCGATTTAAATAATTTGATGGCACATAGTTTAATTATAATTAATTATATACTCCCTTATTAATTATTTTTTCCACTTTTTTACCTTTAATTTGTTTTTATCATTTATTTGCCCGTTTCATTTATTTATGCATTGCTTCAGTTACACTTAACCATATGTTCATGTACTGTACACGATATATCCATTTTTTATATTTTATTTATCTTAAGTAATTTTATTTACTTATTCGGTCGGTAAATGAAGCGCCCATAAAGAGATACAAAAACTCTCAAAATATCTGGAAAAGTACGTACAATCCAGACAACGATGTGTGGAAACATAAATAAACCTAACACATTAATACTTTTATTTCATAACGACCCTTGATATTCTCAAGGGCTGAGAAAAATTGAGTTTAAACTCAAAGAGTGTTCCTCGGCACGGAAATCTTTAGTAAAAGGCGAAAGATTTATGCGTGATGCAGAGAAACAAGAGTGACGTTGGAAGCACGAGGACAGTATTATATAACATTGGTCACCGCAACGGGTAAGTGTCAAATATTTATAAAACGCAATAACCAAAACATGATTTTAAACCCAACAGCTAGATATTAACAATAAAAAGTGTAAAAACAATTTAAAAGTTGTACTGTTCTAATAATAGCTGTAAAGTGATAATTAAGTAATTAAAATCTTTATATTTAACTATAGCTCTATGTGTTACAATGCAAGTTCCTTTTTTATTTACTGTATGGAAGACGAAAGTTATAAGATATAGGCCTACAAACAGCTTCTGTCTGGTTTTTTTTTAAATGTAAACTAGTCATTAGCTGCCAATGCCTATACTATTAATATTGCGATTTAAATAATTTGATGGCACATAGTTTTATTATAATTAATTATATACTCCCTTATTAATTATTTTTTCCCTCTTTTTTGCCTTTAATTTGTTTTTATCATTTATTTGCCCGTTTCATTTATTTATGCATTGCTTCAGTTACACTTAACCATATGTTTATGTACTGTACACGATATATCCATTTTTATATTTTATTTATCTTATGTAATTTAATATACTTATTGGGTCGGTAAATGAAGCGCCCATAAAGAGATACAAAAACTCTCAAAATATCTGGAAAAGTACGTACAATCCAGACAACGATGTGTGGAAACATAAATAAACCTAACACATTAATACTTTTATTTCTTAACGACCCTTGATTTTCTCAAGGGCTGAGAAAAATTGAGTTTAAACTCAATGAGTGTTCCTCT
>NW_022704443.1:0-687 GCF_011630105.1 Anneissia japonica | reverse complement strand
TTCTCATCATAGTTCATAGTTTTATATTTGTACTCTTACTTTTATAAATAATCATTGGCGTATTCAGTTTCCAAACTCTGATAGGAACAGATACAGGCTTAGAATAATTTAGTAAAAGTTTACAGTAAATAATAATTTATTAATACTTAATATTCCTGCCCCGAAGACTAAGAACCAGGATGGTGCCCGGTGGGACATTAGTAAAAAATAACAAATTGTACAATATTCTATTTCATAATGGGTTCGTCCCTGAAATGATGTTTGGCGGAGTCAAGCTCACTAATAAAAAAAAATTTGCTATATTCAAGACAAAAACAAACAAAATTTCTCTTGCCGAATAACTGATGCATGGTTTAATTTCTCACTGGGGGCACTTTTGTCTTTTTCATTCAGTTGATAAAGAACTTAGAGACAGGGTTGTGCCTGATATAATCTTTACGTCATTGTTCATTTAGCACTGTTTCTGTCATTATTTGATTAGTTATACCACAATGCTACGCAGCAACATTGATTCTATATGTATGACTTACGGCAACGGCAACAGTATATCATTTTGTTTGAAGAAGTGTCCTGGTTGGGTTGTATCTGCAATATACCAGGGGCCCATATTGGTCAATGTGTATGGCACTCACCTTGACAGCAAGAAATCACATTTTTATTCCCGCCGCCAGGGGAACATTTTCAAAC
>NW_022704442.1:0-1218 GCF_011630105.1 Anneissia japonica | reverse complement strand
TTATTTTTCTTACATAATATTAATTTACTTTACATAAACCTTTACCTTTTTAACATTCAGAAGTTCAAAATTATATTTTCTTTAAACGAATGGTTTATAATTGTTATATACTTTATTCCAATAATAATTTGTAATTTTAATATTTTCCATGTATTTTAATAAACCTCAATGTGTTCTGCAATTTAGATTAATCTTTTCATCTTATTTGTAAATAAATCTCTTTAAACTTTTTATTAACATGCAATTTGTAAATATAAGAGAAATATTTTATTTTTATCTTTTCAATGAGTTTGTTTTACAGTATATTTTATGTTTAGTTCTACTGTTCCTTAACATCTTGCGTTTGCAGGAATCAATGTGATATTTATTAATTCAGTGATTAGAATTTAACTAGGTTTATATTTTACAGTTTTTACAATTCCTTATTTCCGCATTTCAAATGAATACGTCCTTTAAAAGTAACAAAATAATCGGCTATGGAACTGTATTTATCATAGCATTGTTTACCAACTCTATGCTATAGACAATTTTATTTTTCTATGCCGAGAGTATTTTGAATATATTTCTTTAAAGTATTTTGAGTTATTTTTTCTAATTATTATTTGTTTGGATTATTTTTGTTATATTCTTTCTGTTTTGATTGTATCCGAGGATATCATAGATCTTACTATATATTTTAAAATGTAAAAAAATATTAGGCCTATGAATACAATTTCTATTTTTGCGGTATAATAACTCGCTTTTAATTTTTGCACCCATCATCGCCGCCATCATCATCATCATCATCATCATCATCATCATCATCATCATCATCATCATCATCATCATCATCATCGTCGTCAACGTCGCCTACATCATCACCATCAGTATGTCTGTCAATATAATCATAATCACACCATAGTCAATATCATCACCCTTTGTAGCATCATAATCACCTCCACCATCATCCTCACTTTGATTTTCATCATCACTACCATACCGTAGTCACTATCATCAACATTCATCTCATAGTTGTCTTCACTAACATCAATACCATCACTACGGTGGCCAAAACAATCATAATCACTACCATAACTATTATCAACAACATTTGTAGCATCCTAATAACATATACCATCATCCTCACTTTGATCACCATCAACAATATCAGAATTCTAGTCACTATCATCAATATCCATCGTAGTTATCATCTTTGTTATTATTATCACCACCAACAGC
>NW_022704441.1:553-746 GCF_011630105.1 Anneissia japonica | reverse complement strand
GCGCGAAGCGCGCGAAAAATGTTTGTTTTTTAAATTCTAATTTCGTTGGAATTGATCAAAACTCCATAAAGTGTGCAATTTTTAGAGGAAATTGGCCTACTTCAACAAAATATGCGATTTAAAATTTGAGATTTTCAGGCACTTTCCCGGGTGAAAAGGGCATTCAATGGGGAAAGACTTTCCACAGCTGGAT
>NW_022704441.1:0-548 GCF_011630105.1 Anneissia japonica | reverse complement strand
AGTTGCTTTTGATATAATATTATGTACCTGTCTCTTATACACATCCGCTATGGACACTTTTTGAAGTGGAGAATGGGTTGCAGGCAGAGGTATTGTGATATCTGTTCATTATATCTTCCTTTTTATTCTTGTCTTTATTTTTCTCTTCTCTTTTCCTTTCTCTTTCTTTCCCTTTCCCTCCCTCTCCCCTCTTTCTTTTCTCTTCTTACCCAGCCAGCCCGGTACGACGGCTTGGTCAGCCCGGTAAAACCCGTCAGTGGTGGTGGGGGGGGGAGAAACAGTCTGCCCCTGCCCCGCCTGTTACGCCACTGTTTATAAGATGAATGGGAATATGAATCATGCAGATCTGGAATCAAATCTAGGTGGTGGGGTCAACATTCCTCCCCAGGGAAAATTTCGATTTCTAGATGGCGGGAAATGAGCTTTCCCGACTTCTGAGGTGTCTTTTAATTACTTTTTTGTTCTTCAAAATTCAAGGTTTTTCCATCTTAAAAACGGACGGTAATTTTTTCCCATTGTTATTACAGTAAATAGGGCTTATGTGTGTA
>NW_022704440.1:0-900 GCF_011630105.1 Anneissia japonica | reverse complement strand
ATAAAATTTAAAGATAATACAGTATAAAATATAACATAGACAAAAACTATACCGAGATATTACTTATAAATTTGGTTAGAATTATTCTTTGTTTTGTTATGTTTCTCTCACTTTGGTGAGGGCCAAATTTTCATCTATGAATGTTAAGTAAGCTTTTGATGTATTACTTTTTTGTTATGTTTTTTAAGATATGACCAACTAATAAATCATCCTTAATGGTAAACTGAACGGGTCACTCTTCCTAAATATGGTTGAAATACATTTTTTATATCAGCACTAAGACTATTCTTGCATTTTTTTTTTAATTGTTAATTCCTATTCTTTTTACGGTCATGGCCGAAAAAATTTTTGATCAAATGATCTGCTCTCCCGAATTTGATTCTACACATTCATTCAATTAAAATCTATATTCACGAAAAATGCAAATTTTAGAAATGTGTCCACATCATATAATTTTTATATGTCAAAAATATCTCCAACTATTAAAATGGGTCCGCATAATTTAGTGTTTTTTTATGAACAAAGAAGGATCTTATTTTGTAAAACAATGGGTTTATATATTTATAATAATAATAAAAATAAGTTTTTATGCACTAATAAGTCTATATTTTTAAGCAGTTTAACCGTTATAATTCAATCGTATGCTGATTTTGATTTATTGATATTTAAATTTGTATAACATGTGCGTTTCTCTTGTGTTTGAACGATTTCTTACGGTATGTATTGTATTTATGTTGGTTGAGTACCCTGTGAAACGCAGTTTTTATAACTGATTAAGGCTCCCTGGCATTAAATAAAACTATTTAAAAAATTGAGATGTGTTATAAAAGATGGGTGGACAACAGTTAGATTTTACAGTAGTTAAATTTTTCCAGTGCGGAAAACCACCCCCCCCCCCCA
>NW_022704439.1:0-861 GCF_011630105.1 Anneissia japonica | reverse complement strand
GCCATTGTTTTCCACAGCATTGTTGTTTTCCAGTATTTTGCCTTTTAATCTATATATATATATATTCTATTGTTCTAATTTTGCGAATAGAGTATGAAAGAAGAATTTGGGCCCTCATAATCCGGACCCCGCCCACCCCCCTCCCCCAGTATATTTGAGCCCAGATCCGTCCCTGGATTGCATTCAAAGAGAGAACCTGGCTCTTATACACAGCTAGATGTGTCCATGTGGTAAGTACACCGACATAATGATACACTAACTTAGATGTGGCAGAGTCTACCGTTCAGCTCCGATCGAGCTGAGCGGATCGGGCAGGCTGCTGTCCCAAACGGATGTTGCGTAAAGTTAGTTAGATGGAGTAATTTCAACATATTATGCTAGATGAAAACCCAGGCTCATATCTGATCGAGATATGATGGTTTATGGTTTTTGCCTGGTATCCGGATAAACGACTTGCTATTTGGACTTGGCGTACAGTTTACTATAATGAAATCTTTGTTTGCAATTCGCGTTATTGGATTCGCCGCTGATTACTTTTAACTTTGATTTATTGTGACTTCTTCCCTTTATTTCTAGTTTGCATATTCGAAAATTGTTTATATTGGACGGTAGCTTTGAACAATCATGTTTTATCCTTTATCATTTGACACGATCGATCTCACGCGAGCAGTTGCTAGGTTAGTTAAGTTTCCCAATTCATCATCCTAATTTGTAATTCTCCCTTTCCATAATAAATATTTAGTAGTATTCACATAGAAATGATTTTGTAGTTTTCATTTATGGTTACAAAAACTGTTAATGACTGGGCAGTGTTTAACTGGAACCCGAGCCACTACGATGATTTAAGTGACTGTTCAGTTA
>NW_022704438.1:0-1003 GCF_011630105.1 Anneissia japonica | reverse complement strand
TTCTAACGAGGTACTTGAAAATGTTGAATGGCATAGAGACTTAGGCATTTTTATTGACAAAAAACAAACGTTTGCTTTTCATGTTGACCATGTCGTTGGCAAGGCCAACAGGTTACTTGGGCTCATGTGGCGCAATTGTCATAAATTTCCTCCAACCACAAAAATTGCACTTTATAAATTCCTTATCCAACCTTTATTTGATTTTTGTTCAGTTATCTATAATTCCATATCTGACACACAATCATCTAGAATTGAAAGAATCCACGGTAAGTTTTTACGTTTTCTCTGCCCAGAAACCTGTTGGCCTTGCCAAACTCCTATTATTTCTCCAAAGATTAAAAGACAAATTAATGACCTACTTTTTTTATATAAGTGTTTAAATTCAATGTTTACCTGTGATATTGTTTCTAATTTCTATCTTAATGTCCCTGTTCGTAGACTTCGTTCTAAGCCTATTTTAAATGTACAATTCTCACATGTTAATGTTTGTAAAAATGGTATTTTTGGTAGACTGTCTTCGTTTTATAATAATTGTGTTTGTAATAATCCTGAATTTGATATTTTTCATTGTAGTTTCTCTCAGTTTAAGTCTATCACATTTGAGTCTTTAAAACAAATATTGTGTAAGTTTTTATATTTTATATTTTCATCCTGTAATTGGTGTATACACTGTTGGATGTGCAATAAATAAATAAATAAATAAATAAATAAATAAATCAGACGGGATGATTGAGCGCTTTAACCGCACACTGAAGGATCAACTGGCTAAACAGCTTTATTGTGAAGGCAAAGAGTGGGACACCTTACTCAGTCAAATTGAATTACAGTACAATTCAGTGGTTCATGAAATCATTCTAGAAAGATGCACTACAATCACCTTAAGTCATACATTGAACCATCTGTTACCAAGCAGCCTGTTGTTAGGACAGATGTATATGAGCATTGCTCAAACAACTGTCAACCTTTGAATGAGAAAGCTGTAGCACCCTTCAGTGTTACTAGA
>NW_022704437.1:0-626 GCF_011630105.1 Anneissia japonica | reverse complement strand
AAACAATATACTAGAAGAGGTTCCGTGGGACCTTAGGGCACATAGAAAAAATTATTAGATTATCATTATTTTTTTAAATTGATGAGGGAGGGCGTTTTTTTTTTATTTTTTAACAATAGATTATTTCGCTTTTGTTCATCGATAAGGGAGGGACTGTTTATATTTGGTCTGTAATAGTAAATATTGTATATATTTTAAATTCCTGCATCAATATTTCCCGATGTTTTTGACGCGGGTGGGAGTGACAATCTAATATTTTTTTTTATATTTGCCCTTAATTGAGACGTTCAAAAATGTGAAATGTTGTTTAAGAGTTTTGTTCAGGGGTTTCCGAATCTAGACACAATGTTGGAAAAGGCAAACTACAAATTCGAGACTTTTAAAACGAAGCCACATCAAAGATAGACTACCTCCTAAGAATTGTCTTGACTCAATGGTTTTAAAAACACACCTCGCCAAGAAGTATTTAAAATATTTAAAACTAGAAAAAGCATTCCCAAAGATTCCGATGTCTAACTGTCTAAAAGGTTTAATATTTTCTACACGAACATTTTTACACGGGGGCGTTGTGGTAAGTGAGGCATGGCAGTTTTCGACGTCTGTTCTTTTGTTGTCTACAAGCATAA
>NW_022704436.1:0-1224 GCF_011630105.1 Anneissia japonica | reverse complement strand
TGCGGTTCCATACAAGTTAGGGCTTCGATTGGAGGATATTCGCTCTTCCTAATTTAAACACCAATCGCTTAATAAATTCCCTTACTAACATTGGCCTTTTTAAAAACTGGTAGCTTTTTTCCTTGTCTTTTTTTTTGCATCCTCCTAGTGATAATTTCATTTGTTTTTTTAACGTGTATCATTTTAATTGATAACGGATAATACTGAAATAATGATTTTCTATTTTCTTTTTTCTTCAATTGGAGGCGTTCTTGTGTTTACGGGTATTCTATTTATTTATTTTTTTTATCCTGACTGATAAAAATTTATTTATTGAATTTTAGATATTTAGAATTTGCTTCTACATGTGATTTAAATTCTGAATTAGAATTATATTTTATAAAATCTTGTAAATAATGATAAATTTTTATTATATTAATGAATTTTTGACATTTGGAAATTGTCTGTTCTTCTAATTAGGATTTTGATAAAACTTTTTGTAAATAGTAATTATGGATAACTGATAAATTTTGTATATATAATGATATTCTTAATTTTAATCGGCTGGTTTTTTGTTCCTTTTTCTATGAATGTCTTTTTATTGTACAAGTTTGTGTTTTATTTCTTACTCTGAATATTTTGTATTATCAAATTTGTTACACGATTGCAATAAAACGAGTTATGAGTACAAGTATCCCTTTGTTATACTATTACTATTGAAATGGTCAACACCCCCCCCCCCAAAAAAAAAAATAAATAAAAAAAAATTGCAAATTACGGTAAATGAAATAAATGTTTGTTTTGATGAAATGAGAAATCGAATAGGAAGGAGTTCCAAGGCGAATATGACGAGGAATAGGCCAGTTCAAATCATCTGAAGCCTGTGAAGCATTTAAAAAATTTTCCCAATAAAATTGTTTCTATTATTATTTATAGACACGTCATCGGTATTTCAGTATGATTTTCATAATGTGTAATTAACATTCTTCATGTTATCGATCACGACGTTTATTCAATTGTTGGTTTATAACCGCTTTGACACTCTGTATCATACAAGTCGTATCCACTTTGATTAGCATTTTTTCGGAAGGCATTATATGGGATTAGACAATAAAAAAAAATCAAACTTTTTCTCCCAGGAAGTAAAACCGCAATTTTTTCGAGGACCCTCAGATTCTGAACCCACAACCGGGGGCCCTTACTGGCCCACCCAACGTTTAAACAGTGGCGCCTCCTATGATATAA
>NW_022704435.1:0-557 GCF_011630105.1 Anneissia japonica | reverse complement strand
ACAAACTCAACATTTTATTTTGCACTACAGACTGTTTCATGAGGGCACAGCCTCAATCATCAGGTGCTCGGCTCTGATAATTCAGAGAGATTCATATATATATATTGGCCCACATTTATTTAATTTATAATAATGCTTAGTATGATTTTAATTAATTTTTTAGCCGCTTCTTGTTCTTCTTGGTTTTAGTTTAGATATGCCCTATGTTTAGCTAATCCATTAACCATGGATGAATTCATTCCTTCATGCATTAACTGTAGTTAATACTTTCCCACTTGTCCACCACTTGGTCATTCATTGTTCTCCCTTATCACTGTTTATCTGTACATATCATTAATCCTTTATAGTACGCCGATTTGCTTTTGACTTAACTACCGAATTGTGAAACTTTCTTTATTTTATGTCAAGCGTTGACAAAGACTACAGGAGTAGCCGAAATATTCGCCCAATAAATTTTAATGTTTCTAAATTAGTCTACATCTTACGTTTCTGAGTTTCATTACTGTTACGCTATATAATATATTCTATGATTCGAAACACACGTGGACACGTCTTTT
>NW_022704434.1:0-623 GCF_011630105.1 Anneissia japonica | reverse complement strand
CGTGTATCATCAAAGGTACATATACAGTGTTTAAACACTGTATATGTACCTTTGATAATTTATATTATATGTATGTTTACAACTCATAGCTGTTTTTTATTACTGTCTTTCTATATTTAATTTATCGAAGCAAACGTGAAATCTTAACTTAAATGGTGTACAATCATTGAAAGTTACGTTTAATAAAAACCCTGATTAAAAAAGCCTCATATAAATCTCGCACTGATCTCTTCACATATAGACCTAAATTTAATAATGATCGGATACCTATATTCGACTATAGTCCCAGCATCTTGGAACTGTCTAAGATAATTAAACGATACTTCCTCTCCCTCCAAGAAGACCCATCGATTAAAGAATTATTTTTACAGCCCCCCTCTACTAGCACGTAGGCAACCCCCTAATTTAAAGTCCACTCTAACCTTATCTAAACACCCCTCCGCTAAACCGATGTATGGCAACACACAATGTAACAGCTCCAGATGTTAATTATGCGACATCATCAATACTGACATCTCATTCACTCCAACAGGGACACAAATAACAATCCGGCCACCAGTACTGAATTGTAACTCGCCCAATATTATATACCTCACCACCACCCAGAAACATTGAAACAGACG
>NW_022704433.1:0-889 GCF_011630105.1 Anneissia japonica | reverse complement strand
TTTAAATGAAAAGATTAATTTTGAGCATTTTAAGGACTTAAGAATGTGTACACATACGTCTTAACATCCTTGCGCACGGTAGTATTAATACAGTGTCACAATCCCAACACATGTAACCGAAACGTAAGTTCCAGCTTCAGGACGTGCTGTGGGCGTGGAAATGAGCGTACGGCGCGTAAATTTTGGAAAGTTTTGGAATATTCAAAATGACCTGAAACATGCTTTAAGTTATCTGAAAAGTGATATTAACAATTTTAAAATGTTAACGCACAATGACAATGTGCGACAATGATGACGTCATCTAAATGTAAAAAGAAGTCAAATATATGAAAGAGAATTGTCTCAGCTATAACATACTCAAAGTTGGAAGACGATTGACCAAGGATAAGCGACATACGCTCAAATGCGTATTTTCAAAAATGACGTCATAGCTATAATTCACTTTCTTTGAATTCAGATGCCAATATGATGACGTCACATTGTCCGATCAGCCATTTTGATTCATAAAATCATATTTACAACTTATGTGCTTTCCGAATATGTAATAAAAATTGGGGGTCACCTTTCATCCTTAGGAGCTATAAATGATTAAAAATAGGCCTGATTTTAGCATATTTTCACTGTATATCGGCACAAATCCGCGCAAAGATACCTATATTTGATGCGCACATACGACATTGCTATTGGCCATAAGATGACCAAAAAGGATGGAAATTTGTGGAAACAATGTCAGGAACCCAAATTATGTGAAAAAACATGATGTCTAGCTTCCGTACGTGCTGCGCGCGTAAAAATGCGCACGCGTGGTGGTAAATTTTTAAAAATTCGAAATGCTCAAAATGGCCTGAAACGTACTCTAATGTAGTCAAAAAGTGATTTTGAGCATTTT
>NW_022704432.1:0-887 GCF_011630105.1 Anneissia japonica | reverse complement strand
GATTTGTTTTATAAGAACCAGTAAAATTTTGCTCAGTGTTCTTATTTTTTGACCAATTTTAGTTTCAGCATGTTCTAATTTTACATGATTTTAAAGATAGACAATTGTTATTGTACAGCAGTATATTATAGTACAGTACTGCATATTAATACAATAATAATGCAATAATAATAGTACTGCATAATAATAATTTATTGTCTTACTCTTTAAAAACAGAACACTCTCACACAGGAGAGGTTCGACCATCCAACAGAACAAAAGTTACAAGTAAAGATAAAATTCATGAAAAAGAGATAATAATAATGAAATTCCAAATGCAATAATAATAATATTATACTATATATGTTGGAGTTTGCGGTACACCACGTAGGTAGTTCTGAAAAGAACTGTGTAGTTGAGAAAGTCCCCAAGAAAGTCTTGACGTTTCGATTGAGTTGCTTCAATTGTCTTCAGGAGAATAATATCTGTTATTATATTATACTAAAGTAGGTCTATAAAATCTTAACTAAAATGAAAACAAAAAAAATAAATAAATAAAATGAAATGAAAACAAACAAAAAATAGATAAATAAATACAAACATATAATATAATAAAGGTTGTGAAAACATACACATCAAATACATTACAGAAGTACGTAAATGCCTATGCATAAAATCATGTAAAGAAATAGAGAAAAAACTTATAAACTATTAAGATTATTACGTAGATGCCTATGCATAAAATCATGTAAAGAAATAGAGAAAAAACTTATGAACTATTAAGATTATTAGCAGGGTCATTCAAAATATTTTTTGTTCTTGTTTTCCATGCATCTTTTCGATATTCTTTAATACATTAAAAATTAAATCAAGTGTGGAATGTGGAGAAAAGATCATCAAGTAAATAA
>NW_022704431.1:0-747 GCF_011630105.1 Anneissia japonica | reverse complement strand
TTTCGGAAAAGTACTCGAAATATGGCGGAAAGTCAAAAATTTGCACTAAGTGCTCAACTCGGCGACTTTAGAAAAAGAAAGAAAAATCCAACTCCAAAAAATATTGAATTATTTTTAGGCGGCCCGCAAGGTATTTAAGGATACCTCAATGAAAAAATATTATTCTTATGTGAATAAATTATCAAATGACATAAGAGCAAACCCCAAGCGATTTTGGAGCTGGATTAAACCGTGTTATTAAAATAGAGATAAATCGAATATTATTCGCCATGGGGACATATTTGCATCTACACCAGGGGAGAAAGCTAAGGTTTTTAATGATTATTTTAACTCTGTATTTAAGGTACATAATTTTAATTCTGTCTATCTCCATCTCTCACAATATCCACTCGATAACATTTTAACATTTCAAATTGATAAAAATAAAATTGAGATGCTTTTTTAAGTCAAATTGATACGAGTAAATCATCGGGAAGTGACAATATTAATAATGTTATTCTAAACATTTGTGCAACTCTTCTTTCTAGACCATTACATATTCTTTTCAATTGGACAATACGTGAGGGCACGTTCCCACAAGCATGGAAAATGGCTAATATATGTCCTATACATAAAAATGGTAGAAAAGAAAATGTCACTAATTACCACCCAATATCTATATTACCAACTTTATCTAAAATATTTTAACGATTAATTTTTAACCATTTATTTCAACACGTCTTACCCGTTCTCTCCCCTGCTCAGCAT
>NW_022704430.1:0-938 GCF_011630105.1 Anneissia japonica | reverse complement strand
AGGCTAGTGCAGTAGTTGCATACCTATATTTTAAATTTTAACTGCAGATTCGTACCACTGTTGGGCAGGAGAATTTACACAGATCATCATCATCAGATAGAGAGAGCAGCTTAGCTCAGTCGGCTAATCTGGTGGTAGCAACTGTGTGTGTGCTGAACCGTGGAGATCTTTAGGTCCCCGGTTCAAACCCCGTCGCTTCCTCTCCTTGTGTTTCAGCTAGAGGGCTATATGTTGCTGGCAGGACTCTCTTGTTAACTCCCAATGGACTCTTAAAACTAATTAAAGTTAAGTTTATGGAGCTGCTAACAGCTCCCTCTGGACCATTTGACAGCTCACTCTCAACTATCAGACAGTTCACTATGGACCATTTCTGCTAACGGGGACTTTTGCCTCATGCGTATATTGGACCTCATGAAATGCCTCCCCACCCTTCAAAAACGTTTCGCCGCCGTTGTGTGGTATTATAATTCGTCCTTATACAAGGTGATAAGATAATAATGTCAGTGTGAACATAGGACGTAGGTTATTTGTAGTAAATTATCTTATGAATTATATCTGGGATATACATCTTGTATGATATACCACGTACCGTATGGATTTTGCTGTGGGGGTGGCGGAGAATGGGGTGCTGAATCGATACCAATCACTGACGATAAAGTACTCCATGTCTTCTGCTCATGTGCATCAGAAATAAACAATTTAACAAAGAAATCTCTTTTCTCAGCCCTGACTTCAACAAAGGATTTTTTCTGGTCTCAGCTAGAGCACAATAAAGGTCCGCATCATTGGGACACTGTTGCACACTGACTTTATTTCTACTAAATATCTCAGGAAGTAGCTGTATGGGCAGGAGTGGCCCCAGCAAGAACTGCTCCACTCCCACTAAAATTGACTTAAAAACCTTTAAAACCCCTAAGTAGTCTAGAGGGGCGGTGGAA
>NW_022704429.1:0-852 GCF_011630105.1 Anneissia japonica | reverse complement strand
TTAGTGGTGGTAACCTAGGGTGATATGTAGTGACCAGTGGCACTCTGGTCGATCGTTGACGTGGTCTGTACGTCAGTGTTTGAGCACGAGGTATGTTCTTTGCTTTTTTTATAGCATTTTCAATGGGTCCTCGATGATAATTTCTATTCCGGAGATGTCCGGATAGTTCTTCTGTTCGATTCTGAAAATCTAAATCCGAAGAACAAATGCGTCTCATGCGCAATGCTTGGCTGTACGGAATGTTTTTTGTACAGTGCGGTGGGTGGCAGCTGCTAGGGAGCAGGTACATATGCTTATCCGTGGGTTTACGGAAGAGATCAGTTTCAAGTGCACCATTTTCCATGGTCACGGTGATGTCCAAAAAATCTACACTGCTTGTGGATTTGTTAGCAGTGAATTTGATTGTGGGATGAGCCGAATTAATGTTCAATAGGAACGTATCCAAACTATCTTCACCATTGGTCCAGAACATGAAGATATCATCAATGTAACGAAACCAAACATCTGGTTTCTTGGGCTGTAGGGACAGGAAATTGGCCTCAAATTGTCCCATAAATAAGTTAGCAAAAGATGGAGCCATTTTGGTGCCCATCGCTGTGCAATGAATTTGAAGGTAATGACCGTCGCCGAAAACAAAGTTATTATTGGTCAAAATCAGCATAAGTTCACGGAGATGTGATTTAGATGGGTTTTTGCCTCGAATTTGCTTGTAATTTGAAATGCACGCATTAACACCTTCTTCATGAGGGATATTAGTATATAATGACGAAATATCAAGTGTAGCCAAGAACAGTATTATTAGGTAAATTTGAAATTTGGTTAATTTTGCGGATAAAGTCCGTGGAGTCCTGA
>NW_022704428.1:0-1107 GCF_011630105.1 Anneissia japonica | reverse complement strand
GGGGGTGGAGTAGATACGTGCTCTACCGACTGAGCTAACCGGGCTTGTTATACCTAACGGTCAACAATTGTGGTTTTATGTTTTGAAACGTTAATAATAGAATTTTAGATCTTCCCCTGTTGGTTAACAAAATATGAAACTATACAATACAGTAGAACCCCTTCTTTGGGACTCCCCTATTATTAAAAGGACACCCGTTTTAAAGGGGACACTTTTTCGTGCAATGAACGAGGCAAATATTACGATACATACCTTTTAGCGGCCAATCCCTATTCAGGGGACACTGCAATTAAGGGGACACTTTTTTGGTCCCAGAGATGTCCCCAAAGGGTTCTACTGTACTATAGGTTTACAAAAAAAACCATATTTAAATTCCATAAAAAAAGCAAATAAAATTTAATAAATAAGGCAAAAGCATGTTGAAGCAATAACATTTCACTGGTCAAGTACGGTAGGTCTACATATTCTAATTGGAAAATCTGGATAAAAATAGTTTTTATTAATATGAAAATAGACAATGCAGTAGAACTCCTTCTTTGGGACTCCCCGTTAAAGGGACACCTGTAATTAAGGGGACATTCTTTCTAGCAATGAATGAGGAAAAGGGTATATATTTTTTGGTCCCGAAGATGTCCCCAAAAGGGATCTACTGTAATAGATTTACAAATAAACATTATTTAAGTTCCATGAAAAAATTAAATCAAATTTAAAAATATAGCAAAAGTATGTTGAAGCAATAACGTTTCACTGGTCAAGTACGGTACATATTCTAATTGGAAAATTTGGATAAAAATAGTTTTTGACCAGTAAAATAAAGTAATATTTTCACTTGCAGTGAACTGATATGACAATTATTCACAAATAAATATTTACTAGTCAAGTCAAATCAAATATGCATTTATTTTCCATACAATACAGTAAGACAGTATACAATAAGAATGCAAATTAAAACAAATACATTGTATGGAAGGAGGCAACAGTAATTTCTAGTAGAGCTTTAAGACGTAGCCACCTTTAACAAAACAGTTGGTAAAGTGACTGGTACCAATGTTTAGCTGTATTTCAACTAATATAATAACAGAATGATATACCAATAAAATTATATCC
>NW_022704427.1:0-777 GCF_011630105.1 Anneissia japonica | reverse complement strand
AAAGGCATAATCGATCTTTACAGAGTGTCTAATTGATCTGTCAATTTTATACCAGAGCCTACAGTGATTGCATAGGAGTATTTAACAATATGAAAAATGGGGAAAACAGTTTCCTTTTAAATTTACTTCGCGAGTGTGTATGAAACCGGGTCTATGGCAACTAAAATTTGATACTACGTCTAGAAGTGTAAAGATACGGACCCAGTAAAAACTGTTGAATTCTAAATGATTACAAGATGACCAAGCATATGGATGAATCAGTCTAAAATGATATTCAAAGATATTATACAGCTAACCGCTAATGCTTGCTTTGTATGTCTATCACACAACGGCACTCACAAATGTATGTAAAAATTGGTCGTAAAATTTGATAACAAGTTGACCTTTAAAATCTATTGTAAATATTTATTTGAATTCGTACACCGATATTGTTTCAAGTTGTTTGTTTTCAATATTATAGCTGTTTCATTACGATGACAATGTTTTGATATCGTACTCTATAACACTCCAACATTTGTTTTATGGGCAAACAACAGAAGGCTCTGAATTTTTACAAGTTGACCAAGCGTGTTGCTGCATCACTATTCAAACAGAGAGCAGGCTGATAATTTGTTTTTCCCACAGCTATTTAGGCCTAGATGTCGTTGTTGGTAACTTTTTTTTTTAATTGTGAGTGTAAATATTCTTTAGTTAGTCTTTATGCTGTAGATACGAATTGTAGATAAATAATGCACATAAAATCAATTGTCGATAGAGAACGGCGTCAGTCATCTTATT
>NW_022704426.1:0-630 GCF_011630105.1 Anneissia japonica | reverse complement strand
AAAATTAAGGTATTGTAAAGAGCGAGTAAAATATTCGTAGGGAAAAACTGTTTGACTGCCAATTATTCCTATCTTTTCTAGCAACGAGGTCAATATGAATTTTCCAGTTAATAATAAAATGTTCGTTTAAAATTATACCCAAGAATTGAACTTCTTTCTGTTGAGCAATTGCTTTACCATTGATTTTAAGACAATTGTCAATTTCAGGGCATTTCTTCTGAGTTGGACGGAAAATTACACAGTTTTAGCAATATTTAACAATAGTTTGTTAATGCTGAGCCAATCAGATACCTTTACAAGTTCATGATTTATATTAGTTAACAGTTGATCAAGATTATCTCCTGATAGGAAAACAGTCGTATCATCAGCGAAAGACACCGTTTTAAGTGTCTTTAACGAATGACGTTAACATAAATTAGAAACAGCAAAGGGCCTAATACACGTTATGCCTGTGAGATTTGATTTATTTGAGTTAACATGACGTATTGTTTCCTACAACTTAAGTAACTAGAGAACCAATGTAAAGCAGTACCTCTGATTCCATAGTAATGTAGCTTAAACACATTGACTAAGAATTTCTTCTTTTCAAATCCCGCCGTAATGTTGGCGATAAGATCCATAATGTCGTCG
>NW_022704425.1:0-1567 GCF_011630105.1 Anneissia japonica | reverse complement strand
TAACTTTTATCATATATAACATAATAATAAGTTAAGAACGTACCTTCAGTTGTCACCGATGTAGTCGGCGATAATGTTGTAGGTGCTGAGAAGTGTAAACAATGAGATATACTGCATATGGATATATTAGACTAGAGCTCATGTATTATAACACGTGTAAAAGCAATATAATATATTATTTAGATATTATTAATAACATTAAGCAAATAGCATATACTACATTAACTACATACCCTCAGTTGTTACTGACGTTGTCGGTGGTAGTGTTGTAGGTACTGAAAGGTATAAAAACATGCGAATTACTGCTAATTTTTCGATTAAACAGTAGCATATTTATTTTAACATATTTTCAGGTATAAAACAATGAAATTCAATAACTTTTGATTGATATTGATAACTTTTAGCATAAATAACATATTAATAATTTAAAAAGCGTACCCTATCTTGTTAAAGTTATTGTCGCGGTGCTGTTAATTCTTTAGAATAATACAATTGTTATTTACTTCCATATGTGAATATTAAACTGTTGCTAAATTATAACATACCATACTTGAAAGGTATAAAACAATGAATTTAGTAATTTTTTTTTAAATTTTGAAAAATTTTATTATATATAACATAATAAAGAGTTAACAACGTACCCTCAGTTGTCACTGATGTAGTGGGCTGTAGTGTTGTAGGTACTGAGAAATAGAAAAATATGATTTACTGCATACGTAAATATTAAACAGTACTGAACTAATTTATATTTACATATTTGAAAGATATATAGCAATGAGGTTCGAAACGGTTAGTTATTACTGAATAACTTTTATCAAATATAATGTATTAATGACTTAATTATGTATCCTCAGTTGTCACTGATGCTATCGGAAGTAGTGTTGTAGATTATAATTGTTGTAGATCAAATTTATCTTTACATATTTGAAAGATATATAGCAATGAAGTTCGAAACACTTAGTTATTATTGAATAACTTTTATTAAATATAATGTATTAATGAATTAATTATGTAACCTTAGTTTTCACTAATGTTGTCGGCAGTAGTGTTGTAGATTCTAGGTTGTATAGAAAAAAATTATTTACTACGTATGTAATTAATAAATAGTAACTAATTTATTATAACATATTTCAAAAAATATAACAATGAAGTTCAAAACAATTAATTATTTTAAATAAATTTTAGCATAATATAAAAATATTTATGATTGAATAACGTACCCTCAGTTGTCACTAACGTTGTCGGCGGGAGAGTCGTAGGAACTGAAAGGTATAAACAAATGTGATTCACTGCTTATAGAAAAATTAAACAGGAGCTAATTTCTTATGACATAACTCAAAGGCGTAAATCAATAAAAAATCAAAGTTATTAGTTGTTATTTATAACTTTTAGCATATATAACATAATATTAAGTTAAGAACGTACCCTCAGATGTCACTGATGTAGTGGGCGCTAGTGTTGTAGGTTCTAAGAAGTGTAAGTAATGGGATTTAATGCATGTAAAATTATTAAACAGTAGCTCATGTAATATAACACATTTCATAGCAATATAATAATGTAATCAAAA
>NW_022704424.1:0-606 GCF_011630105.1 Anneissia japonica | reverse complement strand
CATTTTTTGTCCCGAATGACCTTTTGACCTACGATTACCCCCTAAAATGATAAGTTAAAAATCCGTAATTTTTTGTGGTGAAACATTTCCAACTATATATTATTAATTTGGAACATAAGACCCATTTAATAACTGATTTGGGTATTTTAATGGGGTCTCAAAATGGAAGAAAAATTATGCAACCAAATAAGTTAGGGTGTTTACGAACCAATATTTTCGTAACAGGGTCCGGTACACCAAAAATCATGTCATATTCCTGTTCTACAGCCAAAAGTTAGTCTAGATATCAATTTTCAGTTAATTATCTTTATTCTATTTGAAGATATGGCTAATTGAAAATGCAACTTTACAAATATGTCATAATTGATAGCCAAACCTGTCTCTTATACACATCTAGATGTGTATAAGAGACAGACATTGAATTGGCAAGTCAAATTTTGGGTTTGTTCGTCAGACATGTTGGTGCACATTATATCCGAGTTTCAAGAAAATCTGAGACGGTACCCAGCCATCCCATTTGTTGAGTTGGCACGGAATGACCCAAATAATAATTTAACTTCTATCTTTAAACAATCTACCTAAACAAAAATTAAATATGTAATTGTT
>NW_022704423.1:0-905 GCF_011630105.1 Anneissia japonica | reverse complement strand
TTCAAAATTAAATTTCTTGTTAAACCAGACTGCCTGTGATTATTTAAAATATGTAATCATCTGTATGTCATTAAGTTCAATTTTATTTATTCAATTTTAACTGGTGGCCATAACTTAAAGTTTGTATAAACATATTTTGGCCTCCATCCACACACTTACTTATTTATTTAATATCTAATTCACAGTATATATGTATGTATGTGTGTATATTATACTATACAGTTATGCATATGTATATGTATATATATATATATATATATATATATATATATATTTTTTTTTTTTTTTTTTTTTTTTTTCTCTTTTTTTTTTCTTATCTACTTTTGTAATGTTAGTTAAGTTTGAATACATTGTACTATTTATGTTGTGTGTAGAGAAACCAATAAACAACAAAACAAACAAACAAAATATCATCATATCATTGTAATATGGTATAACCTTTGAAAAGTCTAGGTGATAAAATAATTTATATGTTACAAGAATTAGGTTATTGTAAGATGGAAATTGATTTATTTTAAAATTGTTAGAATAATTCGATTGTAAGTAAGGAATGTGTGTTACAAAAAAATGTGAAAAGTAATGTTTTTTTAAGAATAGGTAAGAGTGATGAGACAATACGTCACTCCCCGAATTATGATGGAAGTCACCATAATCGTTATGGAGTGCGCCCACTATGTATGAGTTTACAGGAAATGCGCCTAATTCGATGGTATGATGATAAAAAAAAACAAGAAAATCTACCGCCCTCTACGAAAGCACTACATCATATGGACAACAGTTAAACACAATATTTCTTGCAGGTTTGCATGGCGAGTATCAATAACAAAATCATAAAACCTTTGGTACACCATGTGTAATAAAATGGTATTTGAGGTAAACCTCTGGTACACCATGTGTAATAAAAT
>NW_022704422.1:0-642 GCF_011630105.1 Anneissia japonica | reverse complement strand
CTGAGTGGATGAATACGGATGAACTGAGCGTATACAAGAGTCGGGAACATATTTGTGACATGAGTGTTTTGATCTGAATTTCCAGTAAACACCTAAAAATGTAACAAGAAGTTAATTACAAATACGCTCAGAATAACTCATTAAAAATTATGCTTAAACAACACAACCACAAGTGGGAAGTTGAAACGTTTTTTTAAAGCATAACTTTTCCATTACACTAAGCGTACTCGCAATCGTAATTTGAAATGCAAAGCTTTGAACTTCAATAAGCCAATTCGTAGTTTGAGCTGCGCATGCCCATATCAAGATCAATTGACATAAACAAACAAACAAACACACAACATGAATTCCTGGAGATTGTCCATGGATACAGGCATGCACATTCAAACTATAAATTGGCTTATTGAATTTCTTCAGTTATCGCAAAAACCTTGGCCTTACCTTAACTTTTGCAAAAATGGATCAAGAAAAATCAAGAAGTTAATGTAAAAATTAATAATAAAAGAAATCTATTTAAGTATCATAAATGTTAGACTTGCCACAAGTCTCTAATTTCTTGATTATTCGTAGTATTAGCATAATATTCATGATTTTGTTGAATTTAATCCTAGATATACTGAAACTATTTTATTTAAACATAAA
>NW_022704421.1:0-946 GCF_011630105.1 Anneissia japonica | reverse complement strand
AGGAGTAGTAACAAATATTAGGTCTAAATTGTTTTACTTACTTTTGTTATTCTTGTAAAATCTTTAATTAGTTGCTTTGGGTTACTTTGCTTTGCTAAGCTGTTTATCTTTCTTTGGTTAGTCTTATTAGTAATGTCAAGATTAAAATCCCCTAATATAACAATATCATCATATGAAGTACAGTGTTGAAACATTAAGTCGAGTTTGGTTAAATATTCAGCCTTTTTGCACTGGGTGGTTTATATATTGTATCTAATAATAAAGGTTTGGTAAGTTTAGTTCAACCTAAAGTGCTTCTATTCCATCTTCACTAAAAATGTTAATTTCTTTAAAAAGCAAATTATTTTAATATATGGTGTACGGTAAGAATGGCCCCGGAAAAATGGCCCAGGAAAAAATGGCCCAGGAAAAAATGGCCCCGGTAAAAAAGGCCCCGGTAAAAATGGCCACAAATGACAGGTAGGTAAAAGTGGCCCCAATAATAAAATTCTGTATTAAAAATGATTTTTTAAAAATCATTATATGTATTTTTTTAAACTGAAATAATTTAGTTTTTAAAAGGAATCTAACATCAAATAAATTGCCATTTACATTTTACTTTTTGCAGAAATTACATATTTAATGATAAAATATTCAAAGATAAAAAAAGCCATGAATAACACTTTTTATTTTTTCCCATTTAAATAGCAAAAACATAATTAATAAATCAACATAAATCAAGCATTTATTAATACTAAAATAATTTATTTGTGGCCAATTTCAAGGAAGCGGAATCAAAATTTTCCAGAAATTCAATCCGGGTATTGGTAAACCCCACAAACAATGAGTTTACAGTAAATGAACATCAAATTATTATTGTTTTTTTTTTTTTTTAGAAAAAGAGAGTTCTACAATCGTAATTAAAGGGTTTGGATGGGGTTCTCAGTGTGTTTGGAGGATTGTGGTG
>NW_022704420.1:0-1678 GCF_011630105.1 Anneissia japonica | reverse complement strand
TGCCATAAAACTGTAAGTCCAAATAATTTTTATTATGATGATTGTTATATAGTTTGATATATACCAGTAGTTCAAATCGAGTCTATACGCTCAGATGTGATTATTTATATTAGGTTCGATATTTCAGCAATTACTATTCAACCTCCATGTTAACTTAATGCCCAGTGTAATTTAAGGTAAATGCGTACGCAGAAGACACAAAAAGTTATTTAGCTCATTTAATCTCTCTGAGAATCAATGCAAAAACTTTACTTACGTTGTTCCCTTTTGGAAAGAACTAGTGAAATCAGCGCTAAGTCCATAGGCTTCGAAAACCCCCATGTACCCCCTGTTTTATACCTGTCATTATTTTTTTCAGTTACCCATATGTATAAGCTTCAAGAAACACCTTGTTAGCCAAGCCATTTCTGGTTGCTAGTGCATGTAAACTAACATAAAAAATGGGTACTTTTTGTTCAATATTAGGATTGATATGGGGTGGGGTAACATTTTTGCCCATAACTTTTATTTAACTTAATATATTATCTTGTTTTCAGTATCAAAGTGTAAAATAATACATTTCCTATCATTTGGTATAAAGGACAATGTAATTATATCGTTAATTATGTCACAAGAGGTTAAAAGCTCATCTTCCAATGATGAACATCGAATTTCACCATAATCTATGTAAAACTTATGATAGTGATAATAGTTTTTCTTTTCCGTTAAAACTGAATTAACATGGATGAATGTTAGTTGAATTAAAACCTATATAACAATACATATATAGATAAAATTGGGACATCTTGGCTTCAATCACTACAAAGTTATGGCTCCAAAAATAAGTGGGCGTGTCAATATTATGCATTCACCACTGGAAATCTCTTAACTAGCTTTAAATAGAAATTATGATGTTGAAAACTAGTTGATATACCTTAGAAGTGACCTGTCTATTATTTTATGTTATGAAATAATTATATATTCAAATTGGGATACTTCATTAACTAGTAAATATGAACTAACGGAGTATTAGCCGTGTCAATTTAATGCATTTATAGATATAAGGGGTAACATAATTTATGCTCACAACTTTTTTTCTAAATATATTCTGTTGTTATTAGTAATAAAGTGTAGAATAGAACAACCCCTATCATTTGGTATAAAAAACAGTTTAACGGCATGGTTAATTATGTCACATGAGGTCAAAAGGTCACAAACTAAATATCAAAATCGAATTACCCACAATATATCCTATTAAAACTCCCGATAATATTTTACTTATCCTGTTAAAACTAAGTTAACACGACAACAGTTAATTAAATTAAAACGTATTGAAATATATGTATACAGTAAAAGCATTTTAAATAAATATATTTTCACAATTGTGGTACAAATTAACTAGAAAATATTAACTAATGAAATATGCTCGAGAAAAAGATTTAAAGGCTATAATATGATAAGGCTAAAAACAAGGTATCCACTTACACGTTAGCTTTTGTAATTATTATGAAATTGTCAGATTATGTTTATTACATAAATCTACCATAGAGTATGTAATTATAGCTATATGCAAGCACTATAAATCATTTGGAATGAAATAGACAAATACAGTTTATTATATATTTAATATATATATATAATATATATATTATTCTATATAGGGTAATTACAGTATATTTATTGTATACATACATTATAG
>NW_022704419.1:0-588 GCF_011630105.1 Anneissia japonica | reverse complement strand
TACAGTGTTTAATAAGGACTGCATATGTACCTTTGATGATATAGGCGCCCGCTGCCTTCCTCAGCGTAAGAGTCTAAAGATAAAGATGACAATCTAGCTATATTAATTACCGTATTACAGTTCATTAATTCTTTTGTATTGTTTATCATGTCTAATATAGCCAGAACGTCATCTTTAACTGTAGACACTCTTACGCTGAGGAAGCATGCAGGGGCGGCGCCAGGAAAATCCCCGAAGAAGGATCCAAGCTCCCCGACAAGGGTTCACACCCGAACCCGAACGTTGGGACCGAATCGTCGAGGAAGCCTAGCGCCCTCCCCCCCCCCCCCCCCCCCCACCAGGTCGGGAAAAATTATTATTATATTTTTTTAAATTAAAAAACAATACAATTTTGTGTTAATTATGGGATTCTTTATTAAATAGTATAATTTGATAGAAAACCATGCAAGTTAAGAGTCTGTCTGTCGGGGTACTAACCCCTGTCGGAGCAGTTCGACCATGCATGGCAGCATGATTGTTATTCTGCAGTCTCATTCGCTCATTCGCTAGGCTCTCTCAGAGCCTAGCACCAGACAATTGAGGAAGTAC
>NW_022704418.1:0-906 GCF_011630105.1 Anneissia japonica | reverse complement strand
TGGACTTATGAATTGTATAAATTTGCGTCAATGTTTCAATTCAAAATGACTTTAAATATTTATCCCCTCCACTGGATTTATAAATTGTTGTATAAATTTGAGTCAATGTTTCAATTGAAAATAACTTTAAATATTTTCCCTCTCCACTGGACTTATAAATTGTATAAATTTGCGTCAATGTTTCAATTGAAATAACTTTAAATATTTTCCCTCTCCACTGGACTTATAAATTGTTGTATANGTCAATGTTTCAATTGAAAATGACTTTAAATATTTTCCCTCTCCACTGGACTTATAAATTGTATAAATTTGCATCAATGTTTCAATTTAAATAACATTAAATATTTTCCATCTCCACTGGATTTATAACTTGTATAAATTTGCATCAATGTTCCAATTGAAAATGACTTTAAATATTTTCCCTTTCCACTGGACTTATAAATTGTTGTATAAATTTGAGTCAATGTTTCAATTGAAAATGACTTTAAATATTTTCCCTCTCCACTGGACTTATAAATTGTATAAAATTGCATCAATGTTTCAATTGAAAATAACTTTGGAAAATAACTTTAAATATTTTCCCTCTCCACTGGACTTCTAAATTGTTGTATAAATTTGAGTCAATGTTTCAATTGAAAATAATTTTAAATATTTTCCCTCTCCACTGGACTTATAAATTGTTGTATAAATTTGCGTCTAATGTTTCAATTGAAAATGACTTTAAATATTTTCCCTTTTTACTGGACTTATAAATTGTATAAATTTGCATCAATGTTTCAATTGAAAATGACTTTAAATATTTTTCCTTTCCACTGGATTTATAAATTGTTGTATAAATTTTAGTCAATGTTTCAATTGAAAATAACTTTAAATATTTTCCCTCTCCACTGGACTTATAAATTGTTG
>NW_022704417.1:0-1596 GCF_011630105.1 Anneissia japonica | reverse complement strand
TCATGTTTGTCAAAGAGATATAAAGCACAAAATAATAAAATTTGTAGAAGCAAAGATTAAAGAGCTATCACAGCAATCAAAGACTTTACAAGCGGTATTTCAGTGGATCCACCTCTATCATCAACCTGGTGCCGGTGCAAGTACTGTTATAAAACATATCCTATGGGAGTTCCGCAAAAAATACAGATGCATCATTCTAAACAAGATCACTGATCAGACCGAGTCTCAGATTTTGGAAATGTGGAGCTATGGAGAAGAGAGTGACGACAGAAGGCTGTGTTTGCCCATTGTTATCGTCAGTGATAACCTTTGCTATGATGATTTGAGTGACATGATTATTTCGCTGGAATATAAGACAAAAAATATTCCTGACCGAACATGCATTATTTTGAACTGCAGACGGAATTTATCACGAAAAGAAGGAAAAAATGAACAATCCGAGTCACATCACTATAACTTCTCTTTGGAGCATTCACTTTCTGACAAGGAGAAAGCATGGTTTCAAAATAAACATGATCAGCTTGAGGTAAAGTTGAAGAAAGATAAAGATTTCATGCCAGACCGCCTTCTTACTTTCATGGTGATGAAGGAGGAGTTTCAATCAGAGTACGTAAAAAAAACAGTCAGCAGAATTCTTAGTAATCTCCAAGAACAACATCCACAAGAACTTGAGTTGATAAAGTTCTGTGCTTTATTTAGCAAGTTTGAGCGTGACTCTGCCATTCCAATTCCATGCTGTGATGAGTTCATGGGCTTCACCTTTTCTGTAAAGAAGAAAAGAGAATGTCCATGGGAGTATGATATATCAGAGGGCAGTTCACTTTTAATGATTAAAGTTGATATCTTTGAGGTAGGAAGCGTACAAGGATTTAAGATTGTCCACCCAAAAGTAGCTGATTTCATTTTAAAAGATACGACTTCCGAACCCCTTAACTCCATAGTGGATAACTATCTCAGTTCCAAGTTACTTATTACAAAATCACACAGCAGAGAATATCTTGCCGCAAGAACACATGATCTTCTTATAAAAAGTAACCCTACAGGGTTTGACCCATCTAATAAACCGGCATTTTCAGCTCTTATACTTGCGATAACTGAAGTTGACAGAGAAGCAGCTTGTAGAGTACTTATTCTGGGGTTCCACATTCTAGAAGATCCTATGATTGCTCAACAGATTGCAAGATACTACAGTCTTGTAATAGAAGATTACACAAAGGCACTGGAGTTCATAGAGAAGGCTATCGATATGAGAAAAGAAAATTCTTTTCTTTGGGACACAAAAGGGCAGATTTATCGAAAAGAATTTATGCGGTCATTCTATTATAAATACGTCGTACGACATGAAGTACTAAGCATTGATGATAGTTTTAGGGTGTTGCAATTGGCTTTGAAGGGTATCGACAGCTTCCACCAATCTCAGAGCCGGGTTGATAGAAAAGATAACACATCATGTTTCTCTGGTGAGGTCGATATTACATTTAAGTTGTTGGATGTTCTTACTTCATTAGATGTTCTTTTAAAATCTGCTAACGGCCGCCAGATACTGCAACGGTACTTGATTGACAAGAGTTATAAACCAAGTGAACTAAGTAAGTG
>NW_022704416.1:0-2558 GCF_011630105.1 Anneissia japonica | reverse complement strand
TTGCATTTTGTTCTACAAGTCGTAACTCCCAAATCAATGCTGATATTCTCCTGAAGAAATAAAGAGTAAGAAAGGTCAAATCCTGGTTTTGTATAACTAGTTTACTGGATACAACAATTTATCTGAGAGGGGTTTCTAGATGTTGTCTGCAGGATACACAAAATATTCCTAGACAAGTTTCTTAGTTTGATATGCAGGGTGCCACTAAATATACATGGGTTTTAACTACTGTATTCTCAATTACCTTTGCCAATTCTATAATTCCAAGAGGAATCTACTGCCAGTGGTGTATCTAGGGAGGTGCATGGAGGGGGGGGGTGCGTACACCCTCAAAAAAGCTTGCAGCCAGTCAACCCCCACTAAAAATATTTTAAGCAAAAAAATTATGCTCAAGTAGTTATAAATCACCACATATCACCCTATTTTGCGAGTTAGTACCCCTCACTTAATCAACAAGTTTCCCACTTCACCTTTGCACCCCATCAGCCACCCCTACCCCCAATATCTTAGATATGCCACTGACTGTTACTGACTGACATACAATTCAAAGTAACTAAATTTTTTTTAATTACCTGTAGAACCTTTTCTCCAATCTTGACATGATGCTATTTAAGTCCGTTGGATATGGAACAACGTAAGCGTAAGCCGGGTATTGATCCAAATCCACGGGCGTACTAAAAGGTTCTGCCTCGCTAAGGAGTAACACTTGATCTATCCCAGCTATGATTCTATCACATTCGGTGTCCTGGTCTCTCTTGCCCCACTCTCCATTTTCTGGAGAGTACAACATCTGGCGGAGTTCTTCATCGTTCAATGGGACACTGCCACCAACTTCTTCAGGGATGTCTGTGGAGTAAGGAATGATAACCAACTATTAATATGCTATTGTTGAGGTTAAATCTAAACAAATAGAATTGCAATTCAAACGAATACTGTGCATGTCTATGTGAAAGGTAATAACTGAACACAGAATACATAATAGGCTTTGCTTGTTTGTTTATATCCTTTTACCTTTACCATACACATGTTCGAGTGAAACTAATACAATGATTTATAAACTTACTGTCTTCATCCAAAGGTTCCAGATCCCATGGACTCATCTTTTCTTTTTCTCCATTATCCCAACTAATGAACAAAAAAAACAAATTATTAGATTTTATGAACAATGGTGTGAACTGTACAAGAGTGATTAGGTATCTACTATAATTACAATTTTAGTCTGTGAGTGATACAAAATTTTAAATGTTATCAAACACTGTTTGTTGATATGAAAATAATGACGTACTTCACATTAAAACACTGAAACATGCTGTCTGGATAGTCTTCTTGAAATGGTTCTTGGGATGCAATCGTTCCAAGCCACCATGCATCATCAATCATTGCGCGGAACCGGTCACCCGCCTTCCAATCACGCTGCATTGAAATGTCGTAATGTTGACGCAGCACAAGAAAGTCGATAACATCTGCCATATCGTGGTACCTATAATAATAATAATATTAATTACATTTATATATAGCGCATATTGCATAGCAGTATTTTACATTATGCGCTATATAAATTGACAATTATTATATTGCGCAGTCCCCTATTGCACAGTGCCTCTATGCGCTTTACATTAGAAGTGGTTGACGCATCGGTTGTGGCTTGGACTCCCAACCTCGAGGTCGGGGGTTCGAAACTCTCGCTGTGCAAATCGCTTGTGTCCTTGGGCAAGGCACTTTATCTACAACGGTTGCCTCTCTCCACCCAGGAGTACAAGTGGGTACCTGGTAGGTTCGAACACAACTGCGCTGATTACTAGCTGCAATATTATAGAATTCTCCCCAGGGAGATGAGTATGTGTTCGATATGTGTTTGATCCAACGGCCGAGGTAGTAATGTGAGGCGCTTAGAGGCATTGTGCATGAAGCGCTATATAAGAGCGACATATTATTTACATCAAATTATAAAAAGAAAAGTTATTAACAAATTTAACAACAAATGTGACTAATAATATAAATTGATTTACTCAAATAATTCTCTCATTTAAATACAACTACTCAACATATCTTTAATTATTTGTTTGTACAGTACTGTACTATGAGAGTGCCCGATCAGTTTCACTTGAAAAGCCTTACTCTGGAAAAAGTGCAATAAAATACAATTTTTATCAATTCATTAATAAATTACACACAAGTGGTGGATTGGTAAGACAGAGATGCTTGCAATATATAATACGGTCTTAAAATCAGAGTACAGTAGTTCCAGACCCAATTACTGTACTTCGCTCATGGTTCAGTTGTAAGAACCATGTCTTCTTGGTTAAGGACTCAAAAACTGAGGTCTGTGTATTCTTTAAAGAATCCAGTGCAGCTTTCGGAAGAGTACATATAACCCAGTGTTCTGGTTTAAATCAGTTACTTTCATTGTGGAAGAATGCGACTACTACTGAGAGCATCTCTATGGCAACTGGGATATTTTACTGGTCACGTCCATATGCTAACTCAGCACAATAAAGCTTTGTCTACACTATCAAATTTTATGTGACAAAAAAATGTGATGTGCCCATATATGGGCA
>NW_022704415.1:648-1179 GCF_011630105.1 Anneissia japonica | reverse complement strand
GAGGAGCTACGCGGACGACGAAGACGACGACGACGACGACAACAAAGACGACGACGGTCCCGGACTAAGAACTCGCAACGTTCGATTGTGGATGGCGAGAATCGAGGAATTTACAGAATTCATGCCGCTGTTTCTGACCCTCGATTCCATGCACGACTGGCGCATATTCTTCGGTCGAGCAAATTCGAACGATTTCCCTCTCACCTTCCAGTGGCATTTCGACGGAAGGCGTTACGGTTCAGACAACCAATACTTCGAACTTCTGATGCGCATACTGAGAAACGCGTGCGCCAGTCACAACGGCAACGACGTAGCGGAGTCCCGGTCGTCGTCATCGTTGCAGTCGATCGCCGGCATGATAGAGACCTGTCTCGATCATCTGGGAGTGGGAGGAAACGTGCAGCTAGGGTCTCGTCCTAGGTTCTCGCGGCACCCGGGCGGGCGTATCGAATGGCTGCACGCCGACCTGTTCACAGCCATCTTCTCGTTGGAGACTCTGAGAGATACGATCGAAGATCTGGCGGTCAAGGC
>NW_022704415.1:0-637 GCF_011630105.1 Anneissia japonica | reverse complement strand
TACGACGACGACGAACGAGCGGGGATCGAACGACCCGGTTCTCGACTTCGAGCTTGCGGACGCGGACGTTCGAAGTTTCGTCAACGAGGTTGTCGACGATCCGCGCAACCCGTTGAGGAACTGGTTCGTATTTAGCAGTTACGCGAAGAGCTTGGGTTCGTCAGTGATCCGTCCGCTGCGGCTTCTCACGGAGGTCGGCGAACAAAACTCGGCGTTCCCGGCCGACGCCGACGTCTTCCAACCGAGCTTGTGGAAGAGGTTGCGCTCCAACGGAACCAAGCTGCCACCGTGCGTGTCCGAGTCGACCGTGCTCCACGAGCCTGATAGGGACAAGGTGATCAACGTGTTTCCTCTCTTCTCCGTTGCGCACGACGACCGGGAAGTGGAAGACGACATCCGAATGGACGAGAACAGGATAAGGCGGCAGAGATTGCGGCGGTGCGTCGAGGAGGTCGTCGGCGACAACGTTCCTCGCTTCGTCGACCGACGCACTCTGCCCGGAGATCTCGAACTCGGAGTCGTCGACATGGACGCGACGGACGCGTGCGCCTGCACCGTGCTCTGAAAAATAAAAAAAAGGTTCATAAAGCGTCCGTTATCGATACCTTCTCTCATAACGCGATCGAAGCTGAAACGG
>NW_022704414.1:0-1218 GCF_011630105.1 Anneissia japonica | reverse complement strand
GGAAAATTTCAAAAAAATTTGAAATGCTCAAAATGGCCAAAAACGTGCTCTTATTTAGTCAAAAATTGATTTTGAGCATTTTAAAAGTTTGACGCACGCGTACGCGCGCGTTAATGAGCGCACGTGTAAAATTAGGGTATTGTACATTCAACAATAACCCAAAGTTAATGCTTACTTAATACGATTTCGAAATGGCAATTGGTTAGGCTGATATGATCGATAATATAAAAACACAAAATTGCGCGTAGATGACGTCACGCATGAGTGAGCGCGTTGAAAAGCTTACCATGACTATTCCAGAACAAGCCAAATGTCCGTTGACAGCGATTGTGCGGTAAGTCGTGGCAGTTTTTGAGATATCGTGCGAACAATAAAGGGGAGAAAGAAAGAAGAATAAGAAAGTTGATTCCGTACAATAACAAGAGGTGATCCGCTAACGTTAGCGGATCACCAAAAAAGAAGATGATGATGATCCTGACAATAACAAGAGGTGATCGCTAGTGTAGCGGATCACCAACTAGATTTGAACTCGTCACTGAGGACGAGTTAGGTGATCCGCCGCACTTTGACCCTCATGAAGATCATGCGGTGCTGATTGAAAAGTGTCATAATATGCTAAAATATGCTGTAATTACTTTTTTTAAAAAGAATAATTTTGAGCATTTTAAAAGATTTCTGCATGTGTACACGTACGTCTTGACGCCCGTGAGTACGGTAATAGCACAAAGAGTGACTCTGATATGAATAATGTGTCAGGAACACAAAGTATGTAACAAAACGTGATTTCCAGCTTTAATATGTGCTGTGTGCGTGGAAATGAACGTACGGTGGGTAAATTATGAAAGTTTTGAAATGCTGAAAATGACCCGAAACGTTCTTTAAACTATCTGAATAGTAATATGGAGAATTTTCAAATTTTAACAGACACGCACGTCACCATGTGTGAGTGTACAATAATAGCACACGAAATTAAACATTGTCAAGTGTATTTAAAACCGCCTGTTAGTTGGTAATGCCACACGAACTTTCCCTTGACATACCATATATATATATATTAGTCTGATAGCGTCGAAATACAGTCTGTCGCCCTCATCTGTTCTATTGTTTTACATCTTTTAAGAATGAGAGACAAAAGGGCTCCAAAAATTCATTCTTTTTGACCATGTTGACGTCATCAAAACGAAAAATAAAAAGACACGTCTTCAAGAGAATTGATTT
>NW_022704413.1:0-967 GCF_011630105.1 Anneissia japonica | reverse complement strand
AGGTGAGTATGGGAGGGGGTGTCCCCTCCTTCCAAAACAAGATTTTTTTTTTATATTGGGACTTCTAGATGGCCGGAAATGGCGGGGATGCGAAAACTAGGCCTATTTTGTTTTTGGTCCGACTGCCCGACGAACTTTGGCCGATATGTAGGCTTAAGCCTCCTGCCCCCTCCCCCTGCTGGCGCCGCCACTGAGGGAGGGGGTTATCATTTAAAGACATATATAAATATATGTCCGAAAATATTCAAATGACATTAGAAACAGATGAAACGAATAAGTGATAAAATAAAACGTACTACATTAATGAAACGAAACCATTAGCAATTATAAACAAAATAAATCATTATTAATGCATAAATGAAAAATACTGTATTATTATTATTATTAGCAGTAGTAGTAGCAGCAGCAGCAGCAGCAGCAGTAGTAGTAGTAGTAGTAGTAGTAGTAGTAGTAGTAGTAGTAGTACTGTAGTAGTAGTAGTAGTACTGTAGTAGCAGTAGTAGTAGTAGTAGTAGTAGTAGTCATTACGAATAATTTTGACAATTAAATACTGTATGTTAAAAATACGAAAGGTTTCAAAGTTTTAACAGACCAACTTGTAGAAGTCAACCACGCCAAAAGCGATGAACGAATATAGATGTCTGTCTCTAATGCGACTGTATCATTGTAAAACGACTTTTCAACTAGTTCAAGCCCACGTTCTTAATGATTTTCCATTAAATCTGTTTAATATCTGCTGCTGATTTTACCAATTTCGGATTTAGCTGGTTTAATGAGTCAGCAAGTCGGGTTGTTGGCGAAGTTGGCTTTATGGTCCCTTAATGTGATAAATGCTTCAGTTTTTCTTTAGTATTAATTTTGCTGTCTATGCTTAGCTCTTTGGATGTTTTTGCCTTCATCGCAATTGAATTAAAAATAGTAGGGCTCACCTTTTTATGATTTTGTGATGTATTATTATTATTATTAT
>NW_022704412.1:0-1099 GCF_011630105.1 Anneissia japonica | reverse complement strand
ACAGCAACTGGACGACTGGCTGTTTTCGAAAATGTTGAAGTACAACCCTACTTCGGAATAGAATTTAAAAAAAAAAATGTTCCGATATATAAAGTACTTAAGAAAAAAGAAAAACACGAAATCTTATATTCTGTTTTGTCTTCAATAAAATCTTTATTACAAAAAAACAATATAAAGTTGTTATTGTGCATATTTGTCTTCATACGAAATCAGTCTATTATCATCTAGATGTGATGCAAAAGGAAATTATGCAGAGAACCGCTACCTTTCCAAAATTTGAAGACGAGGAAGACAGGGTGAAAACCTTTCGCAACTGGCCGCACGACAGACCCGACGGAAGGTCGATGTCGGAAGCAGGGTTCTTCTACGGGGGTTTCGAAGATAACGCCAGGTGTTTCTTCTGCGGAATATTGCTGTGCAGATGGGAGCCGGACGACCTTCCTCTTTCTGAACACGCCAAACACGGGAGTTCGTGCTTGTGGTTGCGGCGCAAGACGAAGGAAACCCTGATTTCCAAGATTAATTTTGCCTCCGAATTCGGATTCGACTCGAACTCGCGGACGGTCTGAAGACTGTCTCTTATACACATCTAAAGGACAAGTGTTCTCGTTGACAAACGAAGTTCTGATCTCGAGCATAATCGACTTCGATGAAAATGGGGCCGACGACAGGAAAAAGGACGGGGTCGAAGATCCGTCGAAACACGAGGGCTTGGTGTCTCTGATCGCCGAACTACGCTTGGAAGAAGATGCCGAAGACGAACGCCCGGAACGAAAAGAAGAGGAAGAAGGAGTTCGTGCGCCCGTCGAAAGCTATACGAACAAGGTACGCGTCGGCGACGACGACGACGACGACGACGACGAGAAATCTCGCGGAGATCTATTGAGGGAACTTACCGATCTCAAGGACGAGATGTCGTGTAAGGTGTGCATGGATCGCGATTCCAACGTCCTCCTGACTCCGTGCAACCATCTCGTCTGCTGCGACTCGTGTTCCGTCAGGTTAGCGTCGTGTCCGATCTGTCGTACAAAAGTTGGTGAAGTCGTCAAAGTTTACCACAGTTAGGTTTAGGTCATGGAGACGATGGACGAAACGACGA
>NW_022704411.1:0-713 GCF_011630105.1 Anneissia japonica | reverse complement strand
AAAAGGAAGATATCATAATGACCAGACTCACAACACCCTGCAACCCCTTCTCCACTTCAAAAAACTCCTTTGATCTATGCTGCCCGATGGCGTAACCACTGGGGGACAAGGGGAAAATATCTATCTTTGAAAAATTTTCCCCACCCCTTTAAAATGACCTTTCATCCCCTGAAAGTGCCTAAAACCTCAAATTTCGCGCGCATTTCTTGTTAACATGGCCCAATTTCCTCTAAAAATTGTACATTTTAGGGAGTTTTCATCAATTCCAACAAAATTAGAATTAAAAACACCGGGGGACAAGGGGAAAATATCCATCTTTGGAAAATTTTTCCCCATCCCTTGACAAATGCATCCTCTCTGAAAGTGCCTAAAATCTCAAATTCTTTGCGCGCATTTCTTGTTACGGTAGGCCAATTTCCTCTATAAATAAAAATATTCCTCTATAAATAAAAATATTTTGCGCGCTTGGCGCGCATTTTTTATGGATTTTTTAGTTTTATCCTTTTAAGTTATTTAAACACATAATAGTCCCAAACTCAAGAAAGACAAATTTAAGATAGATCATTTTAACCTAAAAGAAGGGCTTCAATGTGTATAGATGGTGAAAGAATATGTTTGTAATAAATAAAACCATGATGAAAATGCTTATATTTAGTTTCAAACACACGTGTGTGGCCTATATTATAAATAAGATAAGCCCTACGTCGTATTGT
>NW_022704410.1:0-2195 GCF_011630105.1 Anneissia japonica | reverse complement strand
GTGAGTCGAATATTATAAAGATGAGACAAACCTCCAAGAATTAAACAAAATCAAAGTTCTCCCTTAAAATGAGTTAAAATTAATCGTTCTACTTTTTCCTCTAAATAAAACCTTTATGAAAATTATACTGTTTACAATGATCGGTAGTATGCTATACAACAAACTTATCCGTCAATGTGGATTTCTACTAAGCTACTTTCGTTTATTTATGCATTGAATGGATTGATTAACTGAAGGCTTATTCAAGACGGTAACTCGTGCACAATTTCTGTCCCAATTGATCTCATATAGGCCTATGAGTATTCTCTACCATGAAAGTATGGAATTAGTGGTTTTTAGCATGGGATCTGTATCATACCAAGGAGCAGTCATGTGAGTACTCCTTTATACGATACATCCGCGTTATATCCAAACACGTGACAATGTATTTATACAGCAGTCGTATTGGTCGAGTGGTATTTGTAAGTTTAAATCATCATAATAAAAGCTTGGTTTCCATATAAAAAAAAATCCTACACGCTATCGCCGACTACTTTGGCGACGCTGATTGGTCAGTTGAATCAATGAGCGTTCCCGATTGCGTCGGGGACATGCTATATACATTGCAAGGACTGCACTGAAAACACTGTAGCGATTTTAAGGAAACCAAACTTAGAGAGAAAATAAATTGGGATCTTAATAGATGTATCGCTTTTCTTGCATTTAGCATAGACAATCAAAATGGACAAATAACCTAAACTTAATGTACAAAAATAACTACATTTCAACATGATTACTTTTTTTTTTTACATTTCTTCAATAAATTAAGTGACCTACAGATAATTCATCACCCACATACCAATTGCACAACACATTTTTAAGTATAATAACATCTCTGTTTTGATTCCAAATAATATTTAAGTCTTAAAAGCCAGTCATGTTTACTTGAATTATGACTTCAAAAAAAAAAGGTGCTTCTTGCGACCCATAATCTTAGGCATCATCAGAATGTCATAACTGATGAAATTAAGTTTCGCAATAAGTACGAACATTATGAATACAGTAATATTGCGCTATTGGAACTATTCACGTTCCATAATAGGCCTATATATTAAATATATATTTAAGTTGTAGGCTATACATCTTAACAATTTGATAATGTTACTAATGTCCCACAAAGCAACAGCAGGAAAAGGCTACTAGATGCCGTATGGCCGAAAAACGTTTGTGTGTTTGTGGAGCATGCGCCTAATCCTTGTCCCGCAAATTGAATAAAAATGTTCTGATTGGAGAGCTATTAAGTTTGATTGACAATCCGCAATGGTTAATTGTCACGTTTAAAGAACCTATTCAAACGTATTGGGAAAAAATAGAAACGAATCGCTGTAATAATTACATCATACGAAGATAATAAGATAAGATAATGATCACGAGTTTCAAGGAAATTGTTACGGTACAATACGCCAAATTTCGGCATGAAAATCTGTCGTCGTCGCGGGTGCGTTGTTAGTATTGGAGTGTAATCACACAAGCAGATTGATTGTTCTTATGCAATCGTTTAGCTTTGCTGGTCATCGTCGTAAGTACCTATCATTGTTGAAGATATAAATAATGAGCAAAAATCTACTCACAAATCTTTAAAACAAGAAGACAAATGTATCTTCATAATTTACCAAAACCTAGATTAGGCATAGCTATTTTGAACAACCAATATTAGGTGGCTACAGGTGCCGTAATGGTCGTTCTATGATTTGAATGTCCAAGTTTGACGCGTTCTGCATCTTGGGACGACACGGTTTCACAAGTTGTGACGCTGTAATCCATGTTAGTGTTGTCTGTCCGAGTATAAGTCGCACGTGTAAAGCCTGTGTCAGACTTTTTCATTTCTGTGCAACAAGGCAAAAATCCTGCTATCCAATTAACAAAGCGAATTCGTCTGCAAGAACAAAATGACAATAAGTAGGCCTATATAGCAAACAACGTAGAGGAGGGCAAAGCAAAAGAGTGACAAAGTTCCTATAATATACAAAGTATAAATGTCCTAAAAATTAAAAACAACATAAAAGAACAACAGGTCCACCACCCCATGCCCTTCAAAAATTAATTACCGGTACCATAAAGATTTATTTAATCAACTAAACCTACAATAAAAAAAAACCAAATTATTAGATACATGTGTTGCGCATTATTCTGAGGAGCGTATCTTAATACTAACT
>NW_022704409.1:0-2042 GCF_011630105.1 Anneissia japonica | reverse complement strand
TGTCTTATGATTCCTACCCAATACACTCAGATTACTGCGCGGTTATTCTCCTTAAACATCAACATGCGATTTATCACTCCAGTTTTTCTCATAGAAGAAACGTGTTTTAACCCAAAATTCAACTGATCTGGTGCTTAAAGTTAATGCCAAGGCGAAATATTAAAGGTATGTTAGTATCTCCAAATTATGGAGGGTTCAAATTGACTGTCATTTTTTGGTTTAAGCTGTATTTTATGTAAGTTGCCTGTAACTTATACTTGATGCATTTTGCTCTGATATAAAGCTGTTATGTAACAGCGAAAGCTATGATCCGCTTTATAACAATTAAGACTCTGAAAATAACACTTTATTATTTTAGGTTATTGCACAATCAAAATGCCTTCTGTAATTTTAATCATATTCAGTATTCCCTTATTATTCTTTATTTTAGTAATTATCATTCTCTTGGCTAACCAACCAATCTACTTAATTACCATAGAGACTATCATCATACAAAATAATTTTGAATTTATTTTCTTATAGTGTATATAGTAGGCCTATGGGAATCTGACAAGACATTCCACTTCCTCTTCACACCCTCCCCCACAAATTACTTAATTTTCTCTTCCCACAAATGTAGGTTGGATACCATATTTTTGTGTTTTAATCATATGTTTGCACATTTTCAACCCCAAGTTTGGACATTCAAACTGAGAGTGGTTCAACTGAGAGTGGTATATTTTTGCAGCCAGCTAAAATTTTAAAACAATTTGGGTATTACATTAAATAAAGGACTGACTATGACTGTAGAATAAATATCACAACCGTATACAGTTAAATTATAAGTACAGATTTATACAATAATTTTGGTTGTTTTGATCTAAAAAAAGAAAGAATGACTTTTTTTCATTCATGACCAGTATTTTGATTTCCAGAGGGGTTACAGTATGTATGCTATCAGTACTTGCATAGATGCAATTGGCAAATTGAAGGCGGTTTAAAAGACTAAAATCAATAATCATTTGCACTTCTCATCATGTTACCAAACCTCTTCACTGCACATAGCGTTAACAGTATTCGTCATTATCAATACAGTACTATATTTACTGTACAAACTTAATTTGTATTGCAAAATTTTGTATGGAAGTAGTTCATGTTTCAATTTTTTCATTAGACAGTAGTTACAGTATGCCATAAATATTAAAGATTAAATATTGTTGTCATGGTAATACTAATACAGTTAAACTTGCCTAAGTCGACTTTACCCAACTCAAATAATTCCTAAGTCGAACTTATTTTACATGCCAAATTGTTGTGTTTTCCATTAATTAACAATCTGTAATCTAAGTCGAACATTTTTTCAATGGCATTTTGGATTTGACTTAGGCAAGTTCAACTGTATTACCCTTTATTTCTGGAGACACTTTTAATAATTATATTAGCATTGATCACTGTATAACCTCAATTTTTATGACCTTTAAAATGTTATGGTTTGATCTATGGAATTCTACAACCATTCATTGTCATGATAAAAGAGCAGAAACAAATTTAGTTTTATCTATTAAAAATTATAAACAATTATCATTGTGATTACATGTAACAATTAATTGTACTGTAGAGGATGCATTTGGCTGGACTTCAATCTGACCTGGTCAATTGTGTGATGTATTTATAAACTGTAAAAATCAGGTACGTTAGTCATTAACAAATTTTTTTTGATATTTTAGCAGATATAGTAGTATCTGATATAATTTTTTTTCTTTATATAATGTCATAAAATATTACCCTTGTTTATATGAAACATGTATTTCTAAATATTTCTACAAATTGCTTAGTAGAATGAAAATTACTATTTTATATTTATGGTATGCTACTATTCTTCTCAGATCACATAATGCTCTCCCTAGGTACTTTGAAGCGTTACCGTACTGTGACACTTGCTACTAATACAGTATATTCTCCTGTGACGCTTGGCAGTTGACCATGATGCTCAATAATCTGTTGTGATTGCCTAAAAATTATTGGCTCTATATCTAGCACCTGTGAGACTGAGCTGTAGTATT
>NW_022704408.1:0-2952 GCF_011630105.1 Anneissia japonica | reverse complement strand
GACCTTTGGCTCTCCAACGGAAGTTGATGTCAGGAAAAAGATTCCATCCCGTACACCACTGTGTTCCAGAGGGAGATTGTTGACTGTCAACAGAGAGATTCCTAGCTAACTTCTACTCTATCTCAAGAATGAACATTAGTGTCATTAAGAAGATTCCATACCACTCTTAGACTGGATGTATCCAAACATGATAAAGGAATAAAACATGGAGATTGGTGTCCACTAAGGAATACAACTAAATTCATACATTGTATTCAATGGACATTGGGGTCAGTAGAGAGATTCCCACCTGACCTCCTCTGTCTCAAGAACATTGGTGTCAGGGGCGGATCCAGAGATGTCAAAAAAAGGGGGGGGAGGAAGCGGAAGTTGGCAGATCGAGACAACACTGTCCTGGAGGGGGACGGGGGCAGGTCCCCGCGAAATTTTTGTGTTCTAGACGCCCGAAAATAACATTTTGAGGCGTTCTGGGCTATCATTTTTTTTTCTTGTTCTTTCTTTTTTTCTCCTTTGTTTACCTCCCAAATGTCTTCCTAAATCCGCCCCTGCGTGTCAAAAAAGGGATTCCAAAACACTATTAGACTGGATCCAATCACAATGAAGGAATAAAACAGAGAGGAGACTGGTGTTGAATAAAACAGAGAGGAGACTGGTGTTCACCAAGGAATTCAATTCCTTCATTGTATCCAATGGAGATTGGTGTCAGCCAGCAGAAAAATTCCATCCCATTTACAGCACTGTATTCCAGGGAGATCAGTGTCAACAGAGAGGTTGCCTGTCGTCTTTAAATGAACCTTGAAGGTAACAAACGCGTATCCAAGTTATTTCTCATAAAAATCATAAAGTAGGAAATTGCCATTTCGATCCAATCCTCCCAGTAATAGTAAACTCGTAAATCACAACTACTAAAATTACTTTTACAATGAATTGAAGGAAAATTGAATTAATAATTAGCGATGTAATGAGGAAAAAATAGGATAGCAGAAATCATAATGTTTGCCGATGTATGTGCTTTGAAAATTGATTATCAAATCCTTGATAAGTTCCAAATTATTCCTCTATCAAAATTCTGTCAGTAACAAACGAGTAGGGTAGCTTTCATGATTGTATTAATTTCACAAACGTCAAATTCCTATTAGATAGACTGATAAATTGAGGAGAAAATGCTTTGCAATCACTAAGCCAGATGCGTCCAGCTCATAGCTTAGAAAACTCGCACATGCCTGGGATCGCGCGCGTCCCGAGGGGACGATTTACGAGCTATAAAACTAATTAACAGTAACTTATTCCAAACCATGTTATAAAAATCACAACCTGAGTGTTTTAACCCAAGCCAAGAGGTGTTCAATTTCTGTTTAAGGTATTGGAGGGCGGTCCTTAAGGATTGCCTATGTTCACAATTTTGTTAAATCAATTAATAGCTATCATTAACCGATATAGAATTCAATTTAGTCTTTGGAGCAAGAAATTGGCATTTCATCTCCAGAATTAATCACCGTATTTTCTTTAAATAATGGAAATATTATTCTATGATGTACAAAACACATCAGCGTATACCTATATGAATATCATGCATAATTTACAGGAGTTTTTCAATTGCTTTTTTTGTAAATATTTTCTAGAATGAATAAAAAATGATGACGATTCTGAAGGACAGTCTATCTCTGAATATAATCTGACTGACGCCCTAATCCGAACATGTGTATTTTTTTTCAAAATGAAATATATAAAATAAGCTTATATAATCGAAATACTCACTAGGCTTACTTTCATGTTGACGAAAACATAAACATGTTTAGGCCATAATGGATGGTATTAGGCCTACCTGTCATTTAATTATTTCTAGTCCGTTTGATGCTTCATTTAAGTGTTTTAAGGGAAATGCTATGCAGTAATTTAGAATCATAGGTTAAACTACAATAAACGAAAACAACTTTTAGTATAATGACGAATTGATTGTTTTTCAATAAGAATGTTTGTGTTATGTCACCTTAAAGCAACCAAGGCAACGATTAACCAAAATTAGAAGAACTCTTGCAAGAGTTTTAGGCTGCATTGGACTGCGTGCTTAACGAATCACCGTGGAATAAAAAAGCCGCTACCCTTTGTTCATCACAATACGACTTCACGTTTCAAAGGATAAGTTAACTACGGCGGCGAGATTCTGAGGCTCTCGCAGTTGGATGTCCTATTAGTATTGTGGTCTCATTATTTCCACCGTTTTTTGTCAGAAAAGGATAAAAAAATAACTTATCTAAGAAACGAACAGTATTTTATACCATTATGGCGGAAGTGCTTCTAATTTGGTTGTTTTTTCTAAATCTTCAACGCATATCTCGGACAATTTTCACGCGCTTGTAAGTAATTTTACTCAGAAGTAAGATTGGTGATATTACGAAGATAATGCATACTGTTATTATGTGGTTCTAGTGGATAGAAAATTTAATTACGTAATTTATTTACGTAGCAGTCAAAAATATATTGTGACATACTTTTGGAAAACGAAATTCATCCTGTTAAAAAATAATATTGAAAATCCTGATCGCTCCCGTTTGTGATAAGCTGAAAGTGCATAGTCAGTCCCATTCACATGCACCCAATGACCATTAGAAAATAACTGGTCAAACGATTGGAAAACATGAAGTCTGTGGAGCACTTTAGTGACGTTGGATGGACGTTTATCTCTTTCCATCCATCTCACAACGCTTTAACGCACGCCCCTGAAATTTATGAGGGCGGGATTTACTTCGTCCCGATCAACAAAACCCTCTAGACATTGTATAGCATAGTAATTGCATACATTCAAAAGGTGAATAGGGATATTTAACAGCAAAAAAAACAAAACAAAAAAACAAACAAACAAAAACAAATCAAAGTAGATTCTAAAACTTATTGATTGCATAATGCACTTTGGATAGCTTACTCTGTGATTTCGTGCTTCACGATTCATTC
>NW_022704407.1:0-1207 GCF_011630105.1 Anneissia japonica | reverse complement strand
TACAAATAGCCTAGGCCTATTTGTAAATTGTAATCTAAACAATAAATCAAAGTTGAAGAATTATTACATTGAGAGAAATTTTTGTACAACATATGCCTAATCATTCATAATCAAGAAGCTAGGCCTTGTTAGTAAAATAGCAGCATTTTCCACACTTCTGTTTATAATATTAGTGAGTTATAATATTATCATTATTACTGTATAATTATTATTATTTATTATTATTATTATTATTTATTATTTATTACTATTAATTGAAATTTTGATTTGTAATTTGTAAAAAATTTAAACGTTTTGATTTAAAATATGTATTAAAACAATCAATATATTATAATACAATTAGGAATCTTTAGTTGCACAATTGATTTGTAAAGCACAATTGGGCATGTTTGCATAGCACAGGACTCCTTGGACAAGTTTTCGCTTTTATTGGAGGATTCAATTTTTATTTTTAATTATAATTTAAGCTACCCTTAACTGATTCTTCATGTAGCTTTCTGGAAATTTAGTTATATAATTTAACAGCAAAGTGCAACATTGCATCTTTTTATAAATCATTGCTGCTTGAAAATCCTTCCTTTTTTTTTTAATTATCATCGTAATTAAGCCGATTTAAGTACTACCTTAAGGTGTTCGGCCGAAAAAGTACCGAAATTTAGGCCTGTCTAGGCCTAGTAGTAGTAGGTGGATATATATTACCGCGAAGTGGGGCGGGCCGTACATGCCTTATAATTTAATACGTGGATAGCGAGATTTTTCGATCGCCATGCAAAGTTAAAATAAAATCCCAAATCCTCCTCCTTTTTGCAATTTAAGGAAATTAATACATTTTTGTTTCTTTGTTGGATCGATTGCAGCAACCTCAAACCCAACATAACGGTATTTCACATTATAATTATAGCATTAATCATCTATAATAACTGCTACTTCCTACCCTATCGCGTTGTTTTGTATTGGTGACAACATGGCTGGTGTAAGTCACGTGATTGAAACCGAGTTGGCCAAACTCTCTCTATCTACGGCTCTGCCGTATTCTGGACATATTTCAGAGCCCGTATTCTGGACAGAGAAAGCCCGTATTCTGGACAACAACGCCCCCATACAGCCCGTATTCTGGACATATTTCAGAGCCCGTATTCTGGACAGAGAAAGCCCGTATTCTGGACAACAACGCCCCCATATAGCCCGTATTCTGGACAAATTTCAC
>NW_022704406.1:0-1751 GCF_011630105.1 Anneissia japonica | reverse complement strand
GATATATTAGAGAGTCGTTTATTTATTGCCTCTGGTATATTGCGTATTATTGCAGGCGGGTGGTTTTTTTGGTTGTGCACATAGAGTGGCGTGTTGTTGGGTTTCATAAATGGCTTAAATGATTCCTCGTTGAGATTAAGGGTGATGTCTAAGTAGTCTATGACTTTTGAGTTGGCTTCGATGGTGATTTTTAGTTTGTGCTTACCGAATGTTTTGCATATATCCTTCTTTATTTGCTCAATTCGTTTGGGTGTTTCGTTGAAAGTCGCAAGGCCATCATCTCGGTATAATCCGATGGATGATCCATATTTGGGTTTTATTTCGGCTAGTATAAATAGGCCTATTAGTTCACACGTCTCGGCTCCATCATAGCTTCCCATTGTTACATCAAATTGTGAGTTTGAGTTTCGTTTGCACCATGGTGTTTCTTTGTTGAATAGCAGTGATTTCTTGGCTTGTAGAATTATATCTATTTCTTGTTCTGTGATGTCGTCGTGTTGAGAAGCAAAATTCAGTGCTTTCTTTAGCAGTTCTTCAGTTATAGATGGGTAAAAATCACAAATATCAAAGCAGATGAAGGAATGTTCCGGTTTATTTTGAATGTTTTTAAACCATTCGATGACATCGTTAGTGTTCAAGTGCGTGTTTGCCATGATTTTTTTGTTTATTCTTTGGAGTATTTTTTTGCTGATTAATCCAATTTCTGATTTTGACGGGTTGATAAGTCTGCACGCAGGTTTATTTCTGAAATTTGGTTTGTGGTCCTTTAGGGTTAAGAATGCGTCGTTCTTTGCTGTTGTGTCTATCCGGTTAGTTAAATCAAGATTGTCGGCTATGCGTTTGTCTTCTTTAGTGATTCTGGATTCAATGTTCACAGGTGTTTTTTTTTATAGGATTTAGTGATATTATCTTCTAGTAATTTGTTATACGTTGGTGGGTCGAGGCGGTAAAAAATTGGTAGTCTTGTCGGCTGCTACAAATAATTTGTTGTCCTGTTTTATCTTCTTGGCATCTTGGGCTAACTTCTTTTGAAATTGGTGGTTGTTGTTGTTGTTAAATTCTACATTCTGGATCAGGTTAAGCATTTTATTTTCAAAGACATTTAGTTCCGGGATTGGTGGTGGAGAATTAGTTGTCTTGAGTCCGTATGTTTCTTTACTAGAGGATTCAGTATCTGGGTGTAGAAAGAAGTAAGCTTTCCATCTGCATCTTCTGAGGAACAGTTCTGTTTTCTCAATTAGGCATTTCAGGTAATCCTTGGGTTGCGTGCTCGGGATGTTCTTGGTAGAATATTCTAGGTTTATGCGTTCCATGCTGACTTCAAGAGTGCTCAACAAATCGTCGCTCACATCACGAACTAACACAATTAAATTCAATTGTGTTAGTTCGTGAAATCAAAAAACGCGTCAAAATACGCGCTGTTGTTGTTAAGGACTTTTTGTGTGGTAAAGAATACAAATTGCTTGACAACCTATACGCACTCGTTTTGACGCGCTACTGTGATTTCACGAACTAACACAATCTACTTTGATTGTGGTAGTTTGTGATGTCAGCGACGAAATATAGGAGCAAAGTAATCAAGGTGATCTTTTTGTAAGTCATCAAGGGTGAGAGGGCTCAACCGGTTGAGAGCAAAATAAAACGAACAAAGTAGACAAAATTAGAAAAATTCCCTATTCATTTATTACTAAAAGTTTGTTTCGTATGGACAGCTGTTAAAAGCTGCCCACACTCATCAGGTACAAATACAT
>NW_022704405.1:0-696 GCF_011630105.1 Anneissia japonica | reverse complement strand
CCTCTGATAGGACTTGCATAGCTTTCATGTAGCTTAAACTGGATCTTTTTGATGTAGGTGGACATGTCTTCATTCTTGACAGGTTTAATGTAGACAGTCCAAGAGTGGGTGTGGCCATCTTCATCCCTCTTCTTACCAAAATACCGAGCAACATTTCCATACACAATTGGTTTCACTATAGTAACACCCTAAGTAATGTAGAATACAAAATTATTACACACAAGATATGAACAAAAAAACACATGGGATTTAACCCTAATCTAAACATTTTATATCATCTTAGTAACATTGTTATAAACATTGATTGAAAATATGTTAATTAAATACAATGTTGATATGCATATGCTTGTTTTTCCTGAATAAATATACATACTGTATCTGATTAATTAAGAATTGTTCCAGCTAAGCTTTACCTTAGGTCACATAGAAAAAATTGTTAGATTATCACTCCCGTCCACATCAAAATTTGAGAATTTGATGCAGGTATAAAAAAAAAAAAATTTCTGCCGCATTATTTATTTTAAATGTTTAAAAAAACAATGCAATTTTGTGACTGGAAATACATTTCTTTTTTAAACAATTAAATTAAAGCAGTTTTTATACAATATTAAAATATTCTTGCCAAATAAAAACAGTCCCTCCCTCATTAATAAAACAAACAATATTCTTTGTTTAGATTTAAAAAAAAAACAAAAA
>NW_022704404.1:0-596 GCF_011630105.1 Anneissia japonica | reverse complement strand
GCCCTAACTTATCTAGCAGCAACGTTATCAAAGATTATCAATAAACAACATTCGTTGATTTTGAATACTGAAAGATAGTACGAATCTTTCAGTATTTATTCTCGTATTGCCTCGCCAGTCTAGGCGTAGAGGAGAGCGATATCATCTGCGCTAGGCTCCAGCCATTAAACTAGGCGCGGCAAGGAGATTGGCCCTAGATTACCTTCAGTTACTGCCACCGTAGGCCTAGTTATCTGCAGCATGTTCCGACTTGCAATATTAATAATTTAAATTTCGTATTAAGTACAGTATTAGAAATATTCCTTCTTCACTTTCATAGACCGGCCTATGATTACGAACTTCCATTTTCCACATTCCTTCATCCACGGAGTGATGTTCTAAACAATCTTATACACATCTAGATGGAACATGGCAAACAGCAACACATTCGCATCGTCATATACGACTAGGGTATCTAAATAGTAAAATGTTATTGTGATTTCTGGATTGTGTTTAAACTGGTATTTACTCAATATGTTTTTGTTTTTTAAACATAAAATAAAGTGTTACAAAAATAACCATTCTTTTTATATAATGAATATTGTGTTATTTCCACA
>NW_022704403.1:0-1271 GCF_011630105.1 Anneissia japonica | reverse complement strand
TATATATATATATATATGGATATATATATACATATATAATATATATAGTATATATAGTATATATATATGAAGGAATTCATATATATATTATATATATATATAATAATATATATATATATATTTTTTTTTTGTAGTAATTCGGATTTAGTGCTTCTTTTATGTCTAGAGAAAGGGTATTCCATATCTTAATACCTTCACTACTTTGACCTGTTAGTTGCATATGTTATCTAAATTAAACTCATCTAAACCTATTTAAAATTGTAATCTGGAAAACCCATTCAATTTAAAATACTATTGTTGACCTTTAAGGTCAAACTTCACACGTCACCAACTTATAATATGGAACTCATACCAAAATGTAAACCAACGAGATTACTATGACTGGCCACCAATAAACTTATATAATACACAACTCTTACCACATTCAGGTCTTGGTTAAAAACGTTTTTCTTATCTCTTAGGTAGTTTTTAAAAATAATTTAAATATGATCAAAATTTAAGGTTAGGAAATGTAAGAATTGGTCAATGGTCATATATTTATATAGCGCCTTCCACAGAAAAAAGTCTCAAGGCGCTTTTGAAGCCACAAGAAACAAAGACAAAAGAAAGCGAAGGGGGGAGAGGGAGTGCGCACCCCCCATTTTGAGATAGCGTCGCCATCACTACCGTGTACACGCAGGTACCTCGGCGTCAGTTTGCTGGGCTCCGGTAGCTTCACCGAGGATAAGCCTATGGTTCCCCTACCGTGCACTGCTAAAATGAGAATTGGGAAGACAATGAAGGTAATGATATTAAAAAAAATAAAAGAAAAGAAAAGTAAGAAGAAAGCGAATTATAGGGAAAAGGAAAGATAGAAATACAAGCAAAAGGAATGCATACGAAAAGGTGTAGAAAGAGATAGCAAAGAAAACGTAAAGAAAAATATAATAAAGCAATTAAAAGATAAGAAAAAATAACTTAAGAAAAAAATAACAACGGAAAAAGCGGGACATTGATAGGGAAAGGAAAAGAATAGAAATATAAATAAGGAAAAAGTCAAAAAAAAGAAAAAGAATGAAAACGAAAGGGTCATAAAAGGGAAAGGAAAAGAAAGAAAACGAAAAGTTATAAAAAAAAAGAGGAAAAAAGAAAGAAAAGGGAAAAGCTAAAGAAGGGAAATTAAAAGTAAAAACGAAAAGGTAAAGAGAGAAAATAAAAAAAGAAAGGAAAAAAAAGGTCAAAAAAGGAAAGGAGAAAAAAATTAAAGGAAAGAAGAAATAAGAAGAAATTTA
>NW_022704402.1:0-811 GCF_011630105.1 Anneissia japonica | reverse complement strand
TAAAAATAATGCCAAAGGATTTGTGAGAGTAGATCCAAGCTCGGCAAAAAATGTTCCAGGTAAAAGTATATGAACTTCAGCAACTTTAGTAGGTTTACATTGTATTCAATATACCGGTTTTCGCTTAATTGTTATCAGTATGTTTCGTTTGTCTTAAACAAGTTTTTTTCCCGATATATTTTGTTTGGCTTAGAAAGTGCAGCGATTATCGTAACATATTATGACAAAGTACTCTTTGAAGAAAGTGAAGGGGATGAGAAATCGGATGTAACTTTCCAACCAGAAGCGTAAGTCCCAATTTATATTGAAATTAATGGCCTCTCTCTATCATATACAGTACTCCTATTCGAACAATGTTACCGTCTATAGAACCCCTCCTTTCGGACAACCTTAATAAGAGGACACCACTACATAGGGGGACACAATGTTGTTGGCCGTCAATCAATGAAAATATAATATAACACTATACGGCCAATTAAGGGGACAGTTTTTGGTCCTGAGAAGATGTCCCCTTAATAGGGGTTCTAATATTTTTGTCAGTCTATTTGTTAGCTTCTCTTACACGGCGAATAAAATATCATAAGACTATGAAATCTTTGTGTTAAATTATCTGTCCAAATGAAATATTTTCATTTTGAATGTGTCTGACGTCGTAATTTGGCCTATCTAATGTTTGTATGGACAAGTTTGTGGGCCTACATTCTATTACACTACTGTTCAATGTTTGACATAATGCATTCTGTGGTTTTTTTTTTTGTGAAGCGAAAAAGTCTTGGCAGTACCATATGAACTAGCAAGTGGCCTTATCTCA
>NW_022704401.1:2975942-2978492 GCF_011630105.1 Anneissia japonica | reverse complement strand
AACCTCGAAATTTTGTTTTCAATTCTCGCGCGAATGATCTATCGGTTGACTTCCGATTGAGTGACTTTAAAATGTCGACATTTTCTTGGTATCCGGATCGGGGTTTTCTCGAATGGACACACGCCAGCTAACGGTTACCAGAATCCTGATTCTGCTAACCGTTAGCTGCCTTGTGAGAACATAGCCATTGTATGCCTTTGGATCGCGTGCGGGCGTATTATCCTATAATTCACATTTTTCGTTAGCAACAACTTGGCAACGACATGCGTTTATACGCTTCAGCACAGTAGTTGTGCGATAAAGCGTTAGATTTTAACCCATTAAATATCTTTATAATGAACAATGTTCCCCTGATTGGATTTTTTTTTTGGACTTTTATTATGTTGTTATGTGTATATTTCAGGAACAGGTTCCGCAAAATATTCCTGTTAAAATTTCTTCTGTGTTCATTAGTTTATCATTTTTGTCTAAAGATCGATAGGTTAGAATTAGAATTATCGAGTTTTATCCAATTTATGGATATTCAAGTTGAATTATACCATACTTTTAAAGCTGATGTAAATGTTTCATTAAATTCTAAACTCTTTTTCTTAGAAAATATGATTACGTTTGGTATTTCTTTGTTCTTGGTTCATTTGCATAGAACTGTACATATCATACTATATAAATTAAAAATGTAACAATATTTCACACAATTTATTCTTTTGACGACGTCTGATCTGGGGCAGATGCAGGATTTGGCTGTAGGGGGTGCGAGTCCACACCATCTCAGCGCCAAAATGGTTGTGGGTAAGGCATGAAAATTTTAAGAATACGAACCCAGAAATTGCACTTTCATAACTTTAAAATCTAACTGGTACTGGAATTTATATAAAAAATACAACAATAATCCATTTATATAAATATAATTTGGCAAGGAGGGGGTGCGATCTCCTGCATCTGCCCAAGCTGAGAAATCAAATCTTGATTTTTAAAATTGGTATTGCTAGGAAAACTGTGGCTAATAAATTCTAAATACAACAGAGAACATAACAAATAATTTTACTGTAAACAGTGCATCAATGGGATGGATAAATGCTTTAAATTTAAATAGAGTATGATTAATGAGTCAATATGGCCAGTGAATGATGAACTGCATACTGTATATATACAAGACTAGATTTGAGATAAAGTTAATAATTGTTGCTATTCAAGTTGCCCAAAAAAGGATTTGGAAACATGTTGGGATGAAGCTGCAATTGCTGTGGTTGTGCTGGCACCATTCTTTCCAATACAGCCAGCAACCGCTCTTGGTTTCTTTGGGTTGTGGCGAAATAGTTCTGCTGTAGCTTTAAACCTTCATTAAACGTATTATGCAGAGAGCTTATTGCTGCTCTTTCCTCTTTAGCAATTTCCTTTACTTGCTCCATTTGCTCCTTCATTGTTGACTTCCAGAATCTATTATTTTCCCTCATCTGGTCCTTTAAATGCTTTGCAAGTGACCTAACATTTTGTTCACTTTTGGGCAGCGTACCAGTGTTTCTTCCCTTTGCCACTAAAATATAGGAAAATTTGTGCTTTTATTATACAATATAGGAATTATTGCAAAATAAAAATATAAAATTCATAGGGAAATACAGTATAAAGAAATTACCATACATATAATTTAAAAAAAAACAGATAACAGGGTAAAACAAGTTGTAACTGCTCTTGGGCTCGGAGCAAGTTTGGTGTATAGAGGGCGTCTTTGGTCAAATCACACAAACGCGAACAACAAGGCAACAATACGACCATCAGTTAAACAATCTCAACTTTTATTTTGTTCCAACCGTGTCTGTCTGACTACCTTTCGTTCATTCGATCGTTTGTTCGGTGACTAAATACAAGAAAATATAAAAATTGACATAAAACAATATAAAACAAGTAAAAGAAAAGAATTATTAAATCTCAAACAAATCGAGGAATCTTGCACATGTTGTAATTGACACATAACACGAATTCCCTCATTCATATTAACATCATTTGATGTGTAAATCACATATCATCATCAAGTTCCATATTATCATTTCACTTCATTTACTAATCATAGTAAGATATCGTTAATCACGATAGTGTACGATACACTCTAAAACATCAACCTTTGAATTACAAACAATTACTTAACATGTTAATCAGTAATATGCATAGAACAAATCCTTACGTGAATATGACCGCTCTAAGCCTCAAAATTCATGTCAATGTTCTCCCTTTCATTATCTCAATTCTGTAACAATAATCAACGTAAAATACGATAGCAATTTTATCTAACTTTAACATAACACATTGCTAGATTCATAAGAAACATGTCAATTAAAATGATCAAGAAATCATGATAAAATATGTTTAATTCTTCTTTAATTAATACACATAGTTTACTCCGGGTGGTTCAACAATATAAAACAAAGAAAGCATTCATATGTCTTAACAAAGGAATCTCTCAAGTCATGAAGATAAGCAGAGATCCAAAGTTCTAGTCAACCAATCAACGACCGTAGTGCATATCACAGAACGATCTGGCTCTTATTCACATCT
>NW_022704401.1:2963384-2975684 GCF_011630105.1 Anneissia japonica | reverse complement strand
GGAAGACACTGTGTTAATTTATTTGCAAAAATTAAATCTGATATAAAAGAAAAAGGGCTGAATCTCGATAACATTGTTGATTTTTATAAACTTAAAGAAATTGCTAAAAACAGAACCCGATGGAAGGCAATGTATAAGGATGTTCCATTTTTGTAAAATGTGGCTGTGACTTATCAGACACAAAATTTATTTCGTGTCTGTCAAAAGTTTAATAATAATAATAATCTTTAACTCACCAGTAAACATCTGCTACTGAAAACCAGGTATAAAATGAAGCATTTACGCTCACAAATTTGGTATTCTAACCATCAATATAATAACGCGTGCATCACCAACTGATGCCAGCTTCGCTCTGCCGACATGATGTCAAAGCTCGCTCTACCTCACAAATACAAAGATAACGCTGGGGGCGCGCTGCGTAGGAAAGATCTAACACAAGTACAGTAAGTAAACAAATACTGTACAGTATTTGCTGTGGCATCTGCTGATACCAAACACTTTTGATCACTTATTTTATATTTTTGAGGTACATGGACATAACATTTTAAAACTAAAAGCTAATTTGTTATTTTTAAAAAATGAACTGTCACAATGTCTGGGGATTCTAGCAGGGATGTAGTTATGGTGGGCGGGGACACCCATCCTTGAAGTTTTCCACCCAGTCTGAAACTAATTTCATGGCCCTCCAACCAACGTTATTAACCCACTTTTCCATCCGTTTACTAATGTTATCACCCACCCATCCTTAAAATGTCTTATCTCAACCACCCTTAATTTTCTACAGCTACAACATAGGTATGTAATAGAGAAAGAAGTTATACCCATCATGAATAAAACAAAGCACTCGCATCTTTTGATAGGAGTTTGTTCTGCATCTGAAACAGCACCTTTATCGGCTATATTATTGATGTCTGCTTCGGGTCTTAAAGTAGTAGGCATAATAGCATCGTCATTGTAGCTTTCATCTTTAAAAAATTTGAAAATAAAATGGGACAATGAGTACACAACGTAAGTAGAATTATCCCACCTACCTTTTTAGCTGCACTAATAATATCAAATTTCCTGTACAGTAATAATAAAATGTGTATTATTCTGTATTCATTTGTTTTTGTTTTTTTTTAAACAGTAACAGTTTTTTTTTGGACAGTAAATTCATCATGTGAACAGTGTAAATTCACCAAAAAAATAAGATTTAATTCAATCATGAAATCCTATTAAGTTCTGTATTTTTAAATAACTTACCACTTTCCAGCCTCCGTTTACTAGGCGTTGATGTATTGGACAGAGCACCTGAGAAAAAGGCAAATAGTGGTGTAGAGTACATAATAATTTGTTGTAATTGAATTTTTATAATTTCATTAAACATCAGGGATTTTAGCGATATTATACAGAAATAAAGACTGATCAAAAATGAATTACAGTAAACCTAATAACTGACAACACTGTATCTCACTTTGTATTTTAAACTTTTTTATTTGGATGTTTACTGCTTTTATATTGTTTCCCCTGATCCTTTTATTATTGAAATTATATGTTGTTATATTGTTATTGTAGGCCTGTTATTACTTTTATTATTACTTTTATTATTATTATTATTATTATTATTAATAATGTTTTTTGCATCTTTACTTCTATGACATAAACTGCTGTAGCCTCATTTTGTGTGTATTTTTAATATTTATTTATTTATTTGGTTTATTGCCGTTTCGACTCATTGCCATTTTGGTCCATGCCATTCTGCTGAAAATGTGTTACAGTTTTGGTTTCTTTGCCGTTTAGGTCATTGCCCTTTGGACTTATTGCAGTTTTGGTTTATTGCGTTTTAACTAGAAAGCCATCTAAGTATATTTATTATTAGGGTTAGAGTGCCATTTGGAGTTCCATTTATACAGTAATGAAGGTTATTTTTTACCATCGAAATATATTGCACACCTCACGTCTACACCATAACCTTCTTCTATAACACTTGGACCTTCACCTAAGCATGGTGGTATAATATGGACAGGCCTTCTGCATTCAAAACACTTGTGTGAACAACATTCCTTCATGCACACCACACATATGGGTCCTAATTGAAAAAGAAAAGGATTTTATTGTAGTTATTATTTAATACATATTCACAAATTCATTATAATGATTTGATCAATCTGACTTCAGCTTCATATTATTTCTTCTAAAGGTATAAATAAATGATGAATTTTGAAAATTACTCTAGGAGGACAAGGACAGGTAATCAAGATATTATGCTAGCCACACTTAGCCTAATTCTAATTTTAAATAATTTATTGTATAATAAATTCTGTTAAGAGGTATATAATAACAAAAACAAATGACATATGCGGCCCTAGGCACCCTACCTAGGCCTTGTTTGTAACCATGACAATGTGGTTGACAGATTTCATGCAAAATTTCCAAAATATAGAATTTTACTTTCAAGAATGAGGATTTGAAAATAAATTAGATGGTTACATTGCATACTCTTTGGAGGTCCTGGCGCAACCCCTGCATGTAAACAAAATTAAAAGCCAAACCACAAGAATGTAGTGACCGCGTTGCAGGTTTCCATGTACAGTAAATTGATTATCACGAAAGAACTTGTTCACCACAGTATCTGAAAGAACTAATTTGCATGCATATGCATGTCTTGTATGACTATATTCACTAGTTACCATGTGGCCTAAATGAATAATAAGAATTGTACATGAAATATCCAGGACATATAGAAATTGATAAAAAATACAGATTACAATCCACTTCATCAAATAGTGACATTTCAGAAAATTTCATGGTACATTATAATTATGCAGAGCTGGAAAAAGTGTGCGACCTCGCGACCAGCGGTGAGTGACATCATGTCCCGAGAGGCCTTTTTAGGGGAAAAACATTCAAAAATAATAATAATAAATAAACTGTTGGGCTTTATAGTGTACAAATAAAATTTTGGCGCTAGAAGCAATTTTATTGAGGTGATTTTCATAGTCGGATGAGGCACAAATTCTTCCAGGTCTGATCATAATATTTAAAACAATACAGGTAGAAGAGAAAGTAAAATAATAATAAATATATATGTGTGTGGGAAGAATGCAATAAAAACCAACGATTTTTAAATGTTAGCTATCTTTACTACAAAGAAATGGGCTACAGTATATCAGTTGACAAGGTAAAGCCAATATATTCGATATGTTAACTATCTTTAAAGATAATAAATATAAATGATACTTTGTAATAAACAGTTTCACTTTCTTTCTCATTTGAACTGATTCACACTGATGTACTGTACTTTCATTGTAAAAGGCGGCCATGTACACCAGTATAGGGCCTATGTACCGCGAGCCTGCATTGGCTTTATTGCACGGTTTCACATTAAACTGATTTACATGGATAAAGATTGTTCACTGTTCCAGAGACGGCAAGTAATATAGGTCTACATACGGTTGCAAGCCTCGCATAGTTGCACCCGCTGTTTACTATGAATACTAATGATACGAACAAGTGTAAACAACGATCAGTTTACTCATAATACCGTACTAGCGCGAATAAGCGATATATATTTTTTGCACTTTCTGAGGGGCGCTTATTCAAACGGGGCGCTTATGAAAACAGAGTGGAAATTGAGGGGGCGCTTATGGAAATAGATGAAAATCGATGGGTTCTTATGGGAAATTATTAAATTCAAGAGGCACTTTTGAATGAAAAGGACATTGAATGGTGGTTAGGCGGAAAAGATAGGCCTAATCCTCCAGAGAACATGGCTCATGACAAGAATGCTGTGAATATTTTCATAACAGCAAAATAGCAGATGCAATTAGTGGTGGTGGGTATTAGTTAGCTTATTGGCCATCGGCCGATTGAGATTAGCAGGATGGCGGGATCATTGTATTTTTTCTTGGAAACTCAGATGAGAATGTGCTAAAGGTCGGAAAAAGAAAAAGAGGAGTAGGACTAGGCATAAACAATATGTACAAAGAGTAAAGTTGGAAATATACTGTCTGTCCTGTCCAGGGATCGGAGCTCTCATCTGTCCAAGAGAAATATCCTCATTTTGATATTGACCTAAGAAGAATGTGTTTCCATTCTGTAGCTCAAATCATGCCAACATCCCATTGATTGGATTATTGACTTGCTAAAAAGAAAATATATTATTGAAGGGGCGCTTATTCAAACGAGGCGATTAAAGACATTTTCACGTTATTCGAGAGGGGCGCTTATTCGCGCGAGTACATGCATGTAATTTTAATTATAGTAGTCGTATATTGCCAGTAAACAATGACTAAAAAACATGTAAGAACAAACATAAACTCATTACAAACAAGACGGGAACTAATTAAACTGTAGTGGCCTAGGCTTTCAGTGTCATAACTCGTAGGCCAATTAAGTATAGAAAAAAAAAACACGAAAACGTACCTCAATCTCAAAACTAAACATTAACAGTTACAAGAAATGTTCTCTTCTCGATAAGAGCACATTCTGGGCTCCTGTCTTTATTCTTCTATTCTGGCGGATAAAAAGATTTGAAAGCACTGTTCTCTGTTGGTATTTAATGCATGGCGGCAATGTCATCGTGTACGCGAAATTTACATTCTCTCTTGATCGTAGCATGGAGGTTCTTCCTCCATGGTCCGTTAGTACCCACTCATAGAAACAAATTAAAACAATCAATAGAGATATCTTCCGGTTTTAAATAGAGATATCTTAGTTTTAAATAGCCTCAATATATATTTTTTAAATAGTAGAGATATCGCTTATTTAAAACTATATTTCTATTCAAAATTAATCTCTATTAATAGAAACGTTAGTTTTAAGTCCGGCGTATTTTACTGTCTCGATGATATTCGACAACAAGACTTTTGCCTTTTGGTATATATTTATTAACTCTCATCAAGATCATCAAGACGTAAAATTAATGTAAAATAAGTAAAAACAATGATTAAACAATTAAATTAGGCAATAAGAAACCCACTGCACCTCGACAATACCAATGGTATCAGCCTATCCTATGACTTCATAAATATTCATTTGTGCAGTCAAACGTGACGAGTCACTGGCGAAGGTCTATCTTCAAATGTTAACATGCGATGTATTACATAGGCTTATTGGTTATTATCAAACCGTCACTACATTACTAAATCTAACAATTGCTTAGACTTATGATTATAACTCAATAATCAAACGGTGTTGTTCTATAATTATGACTGTACACAGCCGCAATAATATTATAAACAGGAACAACAAATATAAAGGTAAAATACATGCATTAGTTAGACTGACTCCTTGCCTACTCATGTTGCAACCTGTAGTCTAGCACAAAACAACGATGGAATGCTTCTCATTCCAAATCACTAATATTACTGTACTGTTCATATCTACAGTACAACTATATATTCCACAACAGATCATGTACATACCAGTCCCACAACAGCTAAATTAAGGCATAGTAAAACGGTGTATTCGACTTCCTAACTTCAAATGGACGCTTTCCATTAACAATATGTACTCCTACAGTATGGCGTCCCTAGTTTCCAACGCGCAACACTCGTTCTTTACCGCACTAAACTTTCGGGACTCTACTATTATACTACAAGGTATGTTATATATGTATGAACCAACAGAGGGCCTCCTATATGAATCTATATTCATCACATGCCTCCCTTAAATTTTTAACAAAATTTACCTACAAGCAGTATAACATTAACATAAGTTCAACAATACAATACAAAGAAATATAATGTTCAAAACGAATGTTTTTTGTTTTTTTTTTCAACGAATGTTTTTTTTTTTTTTTTTTTTTTTGTCCAAATGCTCAAATGGTATAAGCAACAAGATCATCTCTTGATCAAACAGGATGAAATAATATTTTCATAATCAACGATTCGCAAACAGTCCAACAATGTTCTATTAAATCAACTTCAGATCAATGTTTTTTTGTTTTTTTTTACATCGCAAACAACAGTCTGTGTAAGTGCTCCACATATTCCACACTACTTAATACAGATGTCATCTTCAGCAAGAAACTTCGTATCAAAAGGGCGGCGCTAGGCTCACACCCAATAGAGCACACAAAGGCTCCTTGGCGGGGATAACCCCTATAATTAGGACATCAATTTTTTCAATTTTTTTTTTTATATATATAAGGCGGCGCTAGGCTCACACCCAATAGAGCACACAAAGGCTCCTTGGCGGGGATAACCCCAATTCGCTATTCATCTTCTCCAGTAATAAACACTAACTTGTGTACAGGTCGATCCATTTTGACCTTCTTTGATCCAACATACACTTGCACCTTTCGAACAAGACCGTCTTCACTGGGATACATTGCAATTACTCTAGCAAATGACCAATGATTCCTAGGTGCATTTTCTTCAATAACAAGCACAACGTCGCCTATCTTAATATTTTTACTCTCCTTTGTCCACTTGCTTCTGGTTTGTAGATTAGACACATATTCCTTTCTCCACCTATTCCAAAATTCCTCTACCAGATGTTGAACTCTACGCCACCTTTTTCTACAGTACTGGTTGGTATGTGTAAACTTTCCTGGCGGTGGCAACACTACACTTGCCTTGGCAGTGAGCAGATGGCTTGGCGTTAATGGCTCCATAGAAGCTTCATTCAAACTGGTCAATGGTCTGCTATTCACAATTGCCTCTGCTTCAACCATGAAAGTATGTAACATCTCGTCATCAAACAAACCTTATGTTTAAATAGTAGATTGTTCAAAACGTTTCGGGTACTCCTAATCATCCGTTCCCAAACCCCACCCATGTGACTAGCACATGGTGGGTTTAAGATCCAATCACAGTTCAACTTTAACATTTCTGCCTTATACTACATCCTGGTCCATTTCTTGTAGTGCCTCTCGCAACTCCTTTATGGTTCAAATAAAATTTGTACCTTAATCTGAGCGCACCTGTCTAACTGGTCCTCGTCTTACTATGAAGCGTCTGAAGGCATTTATGAATGAATCTGTTGAAATGGAATGTGAAACTTCTAGATGAATTGCCCTCGAGGCCATGCATGTAAAGAGCACTCTGTACCGCTTAATCTCTCTACGTCCACATTTCACCATCCAAGGGCCAAAATAGTCAACTCCACAGTAGCAGAATGGAGGAGCTGGATGTAGTCTGTCTTCTGGGAGATCAGCCATCTTTTGACAACTAGGTTGTCTTCCCATACTATGACACATTTTATATCCGTATATCCATCTTAATACTGCGGACATACCACCCACTATCCAAAAGCCAGCTGAATTTTATACTGTTGTGCGTTATGCCACGCCCTTCATGGTGAACCTTTTGATGATAATGATTGACCAGCAACCTGGTAACTTCACATTTGGCAGGCAGGATTACAGGATGTTTAAGATTCATAGAAAGGTCCGACTTCCTCAGCCGCCCACTAACCTTCAGCAGACCATCTATCCCTCACTGGGTCTAGCTTGGCCAACTTGGTCCAATTTGGATAGGCACTCTGCTGAGCTGCCCTTATCAGCAACTTCTCGGCTTGACTCATATCTTCAACCATAATATTGCCTGAACGCTTACCACCCTTCAACTTATAAATGAAGATGTCTTAATTCACTGCTATTACGTATTAGCTGGAACCTGTTTGCTACAAAGGTATGGAAGCGCTTAGCATCATTAGCTATGTAGCCTAAAACGACCTTACTGTCAGTCCAAAAAATGGTCCTTTAAGTTCTTGTAGCAACTCAGTTCTCTTCTCAAAATTGTAGTGATCTTGACTGACACTGTAGCGGCAACAAGTTCCATTCTAGGGATTGTTGTTGGTTTTCTGGGCCCCACTCTAGCTTTACTCATCACTAAAGAGCATTTCACACAGTTATTATTGTCAACAAGTCTCAAATATGAACATTCACCATACCCATCCACACTTGCGTCACAAAAATGATGCAGTTCAGCAGACTTAATGGACGATGGTTCCTTTAGGTTTGGCTTGTAACACCTATCAATCCGGACATTATTAGATATTTAAGTATTTTGATCTTTCCACTGCTTCCACTTCTGCTCAACACTTGTTGGAATTGGTTGATCCCAATCAGATTCATTGGTACACAGATGTTGCAGTATCTTCTTGCCATTCAAGACATATGGTGAAAGAAACCATAGAGGGTCAAAAATTGAGTTCACCATAGATAAGACACCTCTACGAGTGGAAGGGCGTTCTCTAACACAGGAACTAAATTGAAAGGCATCTGAACCAGCATCCCAGAGTATACCCAGGGTTCGTTCTGTAGGAAGTGTGCTCCACTGTTTGCATCCTTTAGCCACTGAACTGCTCGGCAACGATTTTAATACCTCTTCATTGTTTGCCACAATTTTATGCAAGCGAAATCCTGCATCTTTGCACAGCTCTATTGGTCGCTTAGCGAGACTAACACCTTCCTCAACTGTGGACACCGATATTAAGCCATCGTCTACATAAATATGGTTTCTAACAAAGTCTGCTGCATCAGATCCATACTTGCTTTCATACACATCTGCGGCCTTTTTTAAGGCATAATTTGCTACTCCAGGAGATGATGCTGCCCCAAAAATGTGAACCTTTATCCTGTATTCCTTGGGTGCTGAGCTTAGATTGCCATCCTCCCACCATAGAAATCTCAAGAAATCTCTATCACAAGGTCGAACTAGAACCTGATTGAACATCCCTTCGATGTCTCTAACGATTGCAATCGGTTCCACTCTGAACTTCAATAGGACACCCAACAAACAGTTCGTCAGATTTGGACCTTGAAGAAGGTATCATTCAGTGAGGATCCCTTGTAACGAGCTGCGCAATCAAACACTACTCTTGTTTTGTTTGGTTTTCTTGGGTGGTAAACCCCATGATGTGGGATGTAATTGGCAGGAGCAAGTTGGTGATCTGGCACTCCTTCCGTTAGACAGCATACCATTCATGAATGTAACATAATCATTTCTGAATTTTGTACTCCTCTTCAACCTGTGTTTCAGCTGATCTGACTCTATCTGCTTCTTCGCTGACCATGTTAGCTGTATAAATTTATAACTCAAAATCCGGTTTACTTCTGCTTACTTGGACCAATGGTAGAACACTACAACAGGATTCGGTTATGTAATTTTACTGTTACGTCGGGCGTATTTTACTGACTTGATGATATTTGACAACACTTTTGCCTTTTGGTATATATTTATTAACTGTCATCAAGATCATCAAGATGTAAAATTAATGTAAAATAAGTAAAAACAATGATTAAACAATTAAATTACGCAATAAGAAACCCACTGCACCTCGACAATAGCAATGGTATCAGCCTATCCTATGACTTCATACATATTCATTTGTGCAGTCAAGCGTGACGAGTCACTGGCGAAGGCCTATCATCAAATGTTAACATGCGATGTATTACATAGGCTTATTGCTTATTATCAAACCGTCACTATATTACTAAATCTAACAATTGCTTAGACTTATGATTATAGCTCAATAATCAAACGGTGTTCTTCTATAATTATGACTGTACACAGCCGCAATAATATTATAAACAGGAACAACAAATATAAAGATAAAATACGTAAAGGCTACATGCATTAGTTAGACTGACTCCTTGCCTACTCATGTTGCAGCCTGTGGTCTAGCACAAAACAACGGTGGAATGCTTCTCATTCCAAATCACTAATTTTACTGTACTGTTCATATCTACAGTACAACTATATATTCCACAACAGATCATGTACATACCAGTCCCACAACAGCTAAATTAAGGCCTAGTAAAACGGTGTATTCGACTTCCTAACTTCAAATGGACGCTCCATTAGCAACATGTACTCCTACAACACTCGTTCTTTACCGCACTAAACTTTCAGGATTCTACCATTATACTACAAGGTATGTTATATATGTATGAACCAACAGAGGGCCTCCTATATGAATCTATATTCATCACAGTTAGTTTTAAATAGAGATATCTTAATGTAAAATAAGATATTAATATCTATCAATAGAGATATCAGTTAAATAAGATTTCTTAAATCTTAAATAAGATATCTCTATTTACGATGAAGCACTGTAGTTTACTCGATACACCACTGAACTCTGTATCGCGAGGGGAAGGTTTGGCAGGCATGCATATTCATTATATCAGTTCACCTAACTGACCTAAAATATTGCCCTCTATAATTTCTGCCTTAACTGTATGGGAAGAAAATAGAGTGGCCACCTCGCCATTAGACGTCATAGTGAGGGCGCCTACGCGGGAAGTGGGAAGTCTGATTTTCGCCTCTACATTATGGTGTAAATTTGTATAAAATGCTAGTTCTATATTACATTGATGTTTAAAATATTCTCTTATACACTGTTTGAACAACAGGAATCCCTTAAATAGATGCAGTTTGTGTTTTCAAGTTCACATTTTCAAGACATTATAACGTAACTCTTAGGCCGATCGTTTTACGCTTTCAAGCACTTCTTTGTTTGAGATGCAGGCTTTGGCTTGATCTACTGATCGGAGATCTAATGTTCAAGCAGAAGCTAAGCTTGCCTAAAAACTCGGCCATTGTTAATTTATTCGGATTACACAATACAAGCTGATAAGTAAAAAATGCATTCTGTGAACAGTAATAACAAGATGATAGCAAAGTCCCCCACAACACCCAGTTCTAGGTCAAAATTAAATAAGCCTAACGTCAATGAAAACGGGAAAGATGTATGTACGCAAAAGAATCAGACCAGCAATAGGCATATGTCTTCTGCACATGACTCAACATCTACTGCTTCAGTTCCAGAAATACCATCTTCTAAGCCCACCACTAGGCCTACTACCAGTAATAATAATAATAACAGTATCAAGCTGCTCATGTAACAGCCTCAAGAATACAGTGCATTCAGGATTGTCAACTTGGAAACCTGGACAAAGATAAACCACTCTGCCAAGAACATTACCATAGACTTGCCTAAAAAAATAAAATCTGTGTCTAACCCAAATGTTTGGATATGCCCGCTATGCAAGGACATTCCACAGACAGTTAAGACACTAATACGGCTCAATTCGGATCCAGATAAAATGATTATTGATTTGAATAAGAACATTTCCTCTCTATCTACTGTCATTAGTGAGCAAAGGTTAATGATTGAAAGTCTTCAAGAATCTTTAAATGCCATAGTAGCTACACCAGTTTCACTAAAACAACCTGATAATCCATCAAAATCTAATGACAAATCTGCTACCCCACAAAAAGGGATGAACGAACAGCTTTCAAGTGAACGTATCAGCAAACCCACTCTATTGATTGGCGACTCTATTATTAGAGATATAAACGAGCGAGGACTTCATGACACTAAGGTACATTGTATATGTGGAGGAAAAATAGATGACGCCAAAAAATACCTGGAAAAGTCCATGAAAAGACCAGATCGCCTGCAACAAAACTTGTGCTTTCAACTGTTTGCCCTCGCTCGGATAAAGCCGACCATCAACAGCGTGTCACAGGACATTAGCACTCTCAACTGGTAGTGAGCTAGTTGACAACGACACCATCTCAAGATCAAACCTAAATGGTGGAGGCCTTCATTTATACAAAGAAGGAAAAGGCTGCTGCTTAACAATATCAATGCTGTTAGTGAAATTATTAAGAAAAAGATGAGAAACGATTTCAGAAGAATCCCTACATCTAGAAACAGATCGCATTGCAACACATTATACGGTCAATATCAGACTATACCAAACCTTCATCTCACTCATGGTACGGAGTGGAACTATGATCAATCCGGAAGATAACACAACGACCAACGTTACTTCGATAACACTAATCAAGGCTATGACATGTATGAACCTTACGGTGCAGCTCCACAATTACGTAATCGTTCAAAATAGGACAATGCCAGTAATGCAGATGCTCTAGAAAAATCAAACTTTCGCAATATTCTTTCAGATAATCTTTTGATCAATGAAAACATCAAACAAGGTAACGCTCCTGAGCAACGACATGTAGCAAGAAAACCGTCAGTAAGTAATAAGCAGAATAAAACGCATCGTCATCGAAGAGGAGGAAAGCGCAATTCAAAAATAAGTAATCATAATATAAATACATTAAATATATGTTTTAACAATGTCAATCATCTAAGTAAATCCAGATTATATGTAATTGAGCTGTTTTTATACAATAAAAAATTTGATATTTTTGGAATTGCAGAAACGTGTCTAAAGGGTAACATTGAAAATATTGCTAAAGGTTTTAATTGGGTTGGAAAACAACGAAAGGAAAAGGGGGGGGGGGTGGTGGGATTGGTATATTAATATCTGAAAGAATTAGAATTATTTGTGAT
>NW_022704401.1:2943033-2963137 GCF_011630105.1 Anneissia japonica | reverse complement strand
TAATATTTGGGAGCTACTGTGCTATTGTATGGAATTTTTCAAGTAGAAACCAATGATGAAGCGTAGAGTATCGTAATCAGTTATGATGGTGGATATTCAACGCATTATCAAGACAGACGTGTTTAAGCGGGAACAGTGATTAAATAGAGACGTAGTATTCGTCATTACTATTTACTCCAATAATGTTATAATATATTAATTAAACTGGTAGTTATTTGCTGTGGCTATATACGAAGATATATAGATTTGGATAGCCAATATTTCATTATAAATTAATTATTGCTAAGTAATGTTATGATTAGAATTAAAAGCATTGGTTGCGAATTTGATATTTAATATTTAATGTTTTCTATGTTTGTATTGTTTGTATTGTGTTGTTTATTGTTTAAAAAGACCTATTATTTTAGAAATAAAGATTTACTCATTTGTTAAATTTAAAAGTTTGTAATTCTTTTTGTTCTGTACATTGTTGGACAGACATTAGACCTTCGATCCAAATTGATCGTCTATGACATTCATATTATATATGAATTTTCGTAGGTGACAGTGATGACTATTTCAATTGTAAAGATGATGAATTTGAACGTTTATGGGTAAAGGTTTTCATTGCTAATAATGCTCATATGTATGTTTGTGTTGCTTACTTTCCTGTTCAAGGGAGTAACCATGAGTTAACAGACGAATTATATGCCCAATTACTGTCTGAAATTATGAGAATCGAAGCGGAGGAAGAGGATCCTAAGATATTGATAATGGGAGATTTTAATGCCAGAATTGGCAAAGAAATTCCTGGTGGGGATCGCATTCTTAACTCAAATGGTGAAAGACTCCTCGAATTTAAAGATAATTCTAATTTAACTATTCTTAACTGCACTGAATTTTGTAAGGGTAAAATTACCTGGCGCCGAAATAAACAACAAAGCACAATTGATTATCTGTTATGTTCCAAAGCCTTAACTAATTATGTTAATAACTTACTTATTGACGAGGAAAGAATGTTTAGCTTCGACAGTGATCATTGTGTTTTGTGGCTTACAATAAGCAATCTAGATATAAATAAGCCCATTCCTACTAAGAATAATAAAACAATATGGAATATTGAACCTGACCAGGATTATTCAAGCTATATAAATTTAACTCGAGAGAAATTTGATAACTGGGATGTTAATGAATTTCATACTGTTGACTCAATATGGGAATCTTGGAAGGATAAAGTAATTGAGGCAGCCACTGAAGGAATAGGTCTAAAGATTTCAAACAGCAAACTAAAACCGTGGTTTGATAAAGAAATTGACATCGCCATTAAGGATAGGATAAAAAGCCTCCCGTGAACACCGTAGGTGGATTAAGAGTAATAAAAATGATAATAATAATATTGACAATAATAATAATAATGATAATAATATCAATAATAGGCCTAAAATTAACAGTGGTGTTAACACTGTATTAATAAGAATAGCAGGCATGACATGGATATTCATTGTGATTATGGTGCCATGTTGTGGGAGTCATACAAAGAAAAACAAAAGCAGGTTAAAAAGCTAGTCTCTGAAAAGATTACTCATAAACGTGTTCAAATGTCCATTGATATTTCAAACCAAGGTGGTACATCATGTAAAGATTTTTGGAAAGTTTTAAAGGGTAAAAATTGTAAACATTTGAAAAGTAATCTTCATTGTATTAAAAAACTTGACACAAATGAAATCATTTTGGATGAAGGTTTAATATATTCAACAGTTAAGAAATACTGGGAAAATGTTGGTAAAGCTAACATGGACCTCACTGACAACAATGCCTACTTAACTGCTAGGTTTGTAAATGCTAATTAGAGAGGAGTTTTCAAATGATTTTCCATGAAGTGATGGTACAGATGGTATTTTTTTTTATATAATATTTTTATTTATTATCACATTGTTGAAGATGCAATTTCATTGGCTAAGAATAATAAAGCCCCAGGATTAGATAATATTACAAATGAATTACTTAAAAACGGTGGTGATGCCTTTGTAAAATCAAGTTTTATAAAAAAAAAAAAATAGAGTTTTTTACGGCGATATCTTGTGGCGCACAATAGCGCTTCCATCTATTAATTACGGTTGTCCCGCATGGTGTACCCTAAGTAAACTTGACATAACTAAATTAGAACGCCTACAAACTCAAATGACACGGTATTTACTAAAGACACCAAGAAACACACCATGTGTAAACCTGTATGGCGATTTGGGATGGATACCTATTAAGGATCTACAAACTATTGTCCGTATTAAATACTTCAATAGATTAATTTTAATGGATACGTCTCGTTGGCCCAAGCTGCTTCTACTTGCCATGCTTCAACTGAACTGCGATTTTAAAGAATTACGTTTCCAATTCCTTTCTTGTTTACATGATATTCTTATAAAGTCAGATACAAATAAATTCAATGTCATGCTGAAAAATGAAGAATGCTCTTTCTCAAGTAGAGAGATTTTACAAAAATTTAATGACTTCATAGTCAATGAATGGAAATTGGATGTTCAAAATAAATCGTCCCTTCAAGATTATGCAATTTTACAGCCGCGTCCTAATTTAGAACACTACTTAATTGATAAGACGGATTTTGAGGGAGTTTGCACTGAAGTTTAAACTCGGGTCAATACCCTAACATTAAATGCCAGAACGTCTAACTGGAATGAAAGGAACAATATGAAATGTTTAATTTGTAATTTAAATGCGGATGAAGACATCCGTCATTTTCTCTTTGACTGCCCAGCATTACATAATGTACGTATGGAGGAAAATACTAAATTACAAGTTCATTTGGACTTAATTGGCAACCAAGCTTTATATAATGCTTATCTAAATGAATGTAATAACAATAAACTTAAATACCTTTTGGGCTGCTCAAGTCTTTCCCATAGCAGAGAAATTGAAGGGCCTGGAAATTTCGAAATGAAATAATCAATTCCATACCCTAGTTCATATACCGTTTATTCAAGTACATTGTATATTTTTGTTCTTTTCTGCATTGCTGTTCTTCCAACCTTGGTCATTGCAATCTTTTAGCTTAATGTAAATCAGTTGTTAAGTGAGAGGGTGGATAAACGAAAATTTGGTTTTGTTCTTGTGTGGGTTAGTTGGGGAGGGTTTAGCTTTGTTCATGTTTATTTTTGCTCTAAAGGGAAAGGAATTTAAATGAAAATAGGTTAATTTCTCGTTGGTTGCTTTGGGTGGGGAGTTAAGTAAGGGGTTAATAGGTGGGGTTTATTTTTAATTCCTATTGCTCTTAGTTAAGTTGTGTTTTGTTTTAGTGTTTTTGTATATTTTGTTTTATTTTCTTGGACGCACCTCTCTTTGGAAGAGTGCCACTGATTTAAAAGTGTACGTTCCGAATAAATAAATAAATAAACGTCTGGAGCAGCAGCAGTGAACGTCTAAGACCAAGAGAGTACGTACGCTATAATGAGGGCGTTTCATTGAATCATCATGGCGAATACTAAAAATGACGAGAATAAGTCGGATCAAAAAACTGAAAAGAAACATGAAATAGACCAAGAACCAGAGCTTGTAAGTTACTTTGTGGTTTAAAACGTGTATTTTCTATTAAAAATGATAATTTATCTTCCCATCCGTCGTATTGGTTCAGGATAAACAGAAAGGAAACCTTTGCTTACTTAGGCTAGCCTTGGCTCACTTTCCTTTAGCGGGCCTTTTTTGCATTGTCATCTAGCTAGGCTACCCTAGCTAGGGCCTAGGCTAAACCGAGCGGGTGTAGGCCTAGGCCTAGGTCTATACTGCGCAGCAACAAGATTAAATCAAATGAGGCATGTTGTGGCAAAATGGCTAAGTTGTAGCAAAAATTGAAATTCAAGTTATTAGTATTTTCAGATACCTGAGTATGTGATCTTTAAAATGAGGGGTCATTCATTGAAATTGGACATTTCAAGCCTAATTTATTGGAAAGAGAAATTACAACACTCTTGGAGTCAAGATAAACATGATTTTGAGTAATTGCCTTCCGAAGTTATTTGTGCATACATTGTTTAATAGAATTAACTATCTAAATAACATTGAATAAACAATTTGTTGATCACTTCTAGAACTAATACTTTGGGACATCATTAATAAGACATTAAACTGTTGATCTATATAGGCCTAGTGAAAAAAAATTGGATTTTTAGGCAGTTTTTTGAGCTACCATATTTTATAGCTCCTTTACTCAATACTGGTCTGTGCGACAACTTAACCATTTTGCCACAGTTTGTATTTCCAAGAGATTAAAATTGCGAAAATAGCACTGAATGTCGAAAACTAAAGGCCGAAAACAAGAGGGGGTGTCGAAAACTAGCGTAAAATCGGCAAAAGGATGATTACATTTTACAGGCAGGATGCACTTTAATTTTATGAATTTGTAGTTGAAAGGTATGAGTTACATGTGCATCTGTTAAAATTTAGATTCCTGTAATTGTATTGTCCAAAAGTCCGAAAATGACGATGTTTTTAGTAATGTCGAAAATTAGCGACCTACCCTATAAAAAATTGTTAGATTATCACTCCTGCCTGCAAAAATTTGTTCAACAGCTTAAAGAAACAATGCAATTTCCTAAATGGAAATACATTTTCTTAAAAAAAACAATAAAATTAAACCAGTTTATAAATACACAATATTTACAAAATTCTTGCCAGATATTGTAAAAACAGTCCTGCCCTCATCAATAAAAAAAAAAAGCAAAATTCTATTGTTCCCTTAAAAAAAACAAAAAAACTGCCCGCCCTCATCACAAAAAGAGTGATAATCTGATATTTTTTTCTATGTGCATCTATCTTCAATTTGTCACCATATGCATGCACCATGCGTACAGCCTAGCTAAGCCTGGACACGATATCTTCCTCTTCATGGGTTCTGGTAGGCTATGCGATGACACATCACTCATATCGCAGCCTAGAGTGGCTCAGAATGTATCTAGCCTAGGGTATTTAAACAATCGGGGTACAGTCTTATTAAAAATGCATCAAAAATATCATTACAGAGTCTTTGATATTTTCATATTTTTTATAGGAAAATGAGTTATTTTCAGTTTTGTTTGTATTTTATTAAAATTTGAAACTTTCAAAACATATCACAAAGTTTTTTGAAGGTGGGAATTCCATCTTCTGCATCGGAAATTATCAGGGAACGTCTTCCGAGTGTTTGTTTTTTAGTAATACCCAACCAGGAAAAGCCCCCATGTGACACTGATTTTTTTTCCAATATGGTAAACGCTTTCCTATTCTGGATTTTGACAAGCACTCTCACACGGATGTACTCCTACAGCTATCTTAGGAGATTACCATTTTCTCAAAGACTTCTTCGTTACTAGTCAAATTCAGAAGTTGTGGATTGCATCAAAGAGTATAAATAGAACAAGAGAGCCAACTACTGTATGCTCATTGAAAGCGTAAAAAACGATACGCCATACGCAACTAGTGTAGGACGCCAACTACTGTAATGCTTGTATGTACTTTTTATTACCCAGTACTCCACCGCGCACGGTCGGTTTGTCTGTTTTTCTTTTTCGACAAGATACTCTACTTTTGTTTTTTACTTATTGAGTTCATAGCGGTCACAGCCCATGAAATTAGGAAAAAATTAAGTCAGCAAAAATTTGCCGACCTTAAATTCTCCAAGGTCGGCATCCTCGGCAATTTTTTACTACCAGGCCTATATAGAAACTACAATTTTTCCGAACGCTCGACCTTATTACATCGTCATCTACAGATTGTGATTTTGTTAATTTCTTTATTAAATCGATATATTGCTGGTGAAAGAATGGTCGTACTTGTATTAATTTAATAGTGTAGTATAATACATGTTTTACATAAGAAAATCGCCGAATAAATTTTGTTTTAGAGTTCGTTTTATCGTTATCTTTGGCATGGGAAATATCACTTTCGTAAAAAACTTTGATCGTATCATCACAGGCTGCTACAAAACTGCCCATGCATGTCACATGCCCAGAAGAGTGAATGATCTATCAGGGATTTTCCATACAGTACAGTACTTGTCAGAAGTGAAGTCACGATGCGATCGTGATTGCGTTTAAACGGACAGTAGGATTAGGTAGATACAATATGTTGAATTTCGTTGTTTTTAGATAATAAACAACATTTTAAATATGATAATGATACTGTAAAATGAAGACCAATAATAGATTTAGATAAGCATTACGATCTACAGTACGCGGCCCACTTGGCTTCAAATGTGCAATGTTGTAGGCCTTGTCTGGCTAGCGTCATTCGATTCCTACCTAGGCCTAGCCTACGAAATGACTAGGCGAGAAAGACAAGACAATTGTACACAAATCGTACGTACTGCATGCCTATTAAAAATAGTTAATGTACAAAAAATCTGTTTTATGAACCACCAATTTCCTTGGTTTGACGACGTACATGAAATTTAGTGTCTGCTATAGCCTGTTTTTGACTTTCCAAGCAGTTTTTGAAGCAAAGAAATCTAGGCTTATGTCGGCAAAAAATTGCCGTCCTGTAGCAATTCTGGCTCGGCAATATGGTCGGCAATTGCCGATTGCTGACGTGAAATTCGTGGGCTGCGGGCGTACTTCTATCGTGCTGCACTGGGTAATAAAAAGTACATACAACCTTCAGTGGGCGTCCTATGCAGACGTGACGTTTTTAAAAACAGGAGTACACTCTCTTTTTCTATTTATACTCTTTGAATGCATCTGCTGGAATGCTCTCATTTTTGTGTATACATTTATACAGTCAATAAAGTGCACCCTCTCTAATGAGATTAGTTTTTGTACTTCGCATTGTGCACACTGCTGTCGATCAAGTAGGCCTGAGATACAGTATGTTTGTTTAATTGTCAAAATCTCGGTCAGAATTTTTTTTTTTTAACAAATTTGAAATAATTCCAAGGAAATATTATATTTCACAAGTGTCAATACTAGCAACCAAAAATATCATGTTGGCCTTTTTATGTACATGATAATTTTTCTCAATTTTAAGACATTTTAATTTTGTACTAAATGAACATAAATACTATCTTACTGTACAGCACTTTCAATTTTTTTTGTCAGCTAGCTCTCTCAAATATCTTAGAAACTTCATTGATACAAAATAAAAATTAAACATTAAACACCAAGCAGGGCTACAGTACAATAGTTGTTAAAAATGCAGCTAGCAAAATGAGCTGCTTAACCAGTAAAATATATTGGCCAGTACCAAATCAACATATTACACCTCTGTAATATACACACCTCTAAACTGGCTGTCATCAATTAGATTTAGCCGAGTGTCAACAATTAAGTTAATTTCACACGAGTTGCGATGATGTCAGATTGCCAAAAAGCAAGCTCTGCATAGCAAGCATGTGTGTTTACAACTACAGTACATGCTCGAGTCAGACGCATGCGCACACAACGGTAACTGCAAAAACAGTTTATATCAACACACATGGAAATTCTCTGTCGCTGCAAACTTACCTACTGTAGGCCTAGGCTACAGTAGCCTAGGCGACCTACGTTTTTGGCTTTCTTTTTTTCTTTTACGTGTCAAACGATCTATATTAAGCATCGTGAGGGCATTGAGACCAAGGCTGCAAAAGGGCAGGCAAGTAGTGGCCGTCGTCGTGCTTCATCTGGTTTAGGACCTGTTCGGCCGTGAACAAGTTCGGCTGCGATGTATTTGTATGGAACGCTAAGTAGGCGCAAAGCTGTGTGTGCTGTACGTGCGTGTGTGTGTGGTTAATCTATTTCTGCTACAGTATCCATTATTTCATGTTTTATTGAAGGTCTTAGTTTAGGGTTTAGTAGGCTAGGCCTAAATCATCTGCCAATTGAAGCCTAGGTTGTAACCTATTATTTGTATTCATAGTACATTATGATTGTCATATCTGAAACATTGTTTATTATCTAAAAAATCAAATTAAATATGTATGCATTACTACCGATCAAATCGTCCGTGACTTCTGTCAACAAACACATGTGAGGGAAGCAAATTTTTTTCTGCAGGTAGTTTAGCTTGTAAGGAAGTAAAGCCAACATCTTGTTCCCAGTGCTCAAGATGAAAAAAACGATCGTTTTTCATCAATTATAGGCATTTTAATCGATTTTTATAAATAACAAAATAATTAAATAAAATTTGTATTAGTTTTGTAGTTCAGTTTAGTGTAGTTTTAGTTTAATACTAGGCTAATTACAAGATATTTTGTATAGATATTCCAACTACAGTAGCAATCATTTTTTTTAATTTGCTGGTTTGTGAATGTTTACCTCGCAATTATGACAAACCTACTAGCAAATTGCTAGTTTGCTAGCGTGAATTTCGAGCCCTGCCGAATAAAGGGTAACCTCAGTTTAATGCGCGGACCGGTGAGCTGATTGATTGATCTTTTTTGCTGATTGATTAACATATCTTTTTTTGTATGGGCAGCCATAATGGCCAATATACTCTACTTCCTCTATTATACTGCCCTCATCGGAGCTTTTGAGATTACAAGACCTTGTTATTTTTTAAACTTAATAAACAATTTTGGGAAAAAAAACAAAACTAAAGGCAACACAAAGAAATATTGAAAGGTGCATGTTGGGGATCACCAAATTAGACAGGAAAACTATTAAATGAATTAGGGAATAAACAATAGTTCATGCTGTCATACAAGTAGTTAAAATCATGAAATGGAGATGGGCAAGGCACCTCGCCAGAACAAATGACAACAGATGGACGAAGTTAACAACTGAATGGACTCCCAGAATAGGCACACAAAGTCGAGGAAGACCTAAAATCAGATGGAGGGATGAGATCGTGGGGTTTGCCGGTATTTTCTGGATGAGGGCTGCACAGAACAGACGTGGATGGTTTCAGCTTGGCGAGGCATTCGCCCTGCAGTGCGCCGATAACATCTGAAATGATGATGAATAAACACAGAAAGTTAATCCCAACTGCTTATAAAAATATGTATGTGCTCACCAAAATACCAATGAACCATAAAAAAAGAAACTAAAGAGCGTCATAAATCAGCGTTAAATCATCAAAGCCATGTGTCTAAGCAGACGCGTGTTTTAAAAGTAGCCTACTGTAGGCTAGTTTTAAAAGTAGCCTACTGTATGTAGAATATACCGTAACATGTACATACCGTAAAGTGTGCACTACTGAAATTAGTGCACAGTTTAATAGGATAAATAATATTGGAGTATAATGATGACTTCATGATTGTCTTTGTACTAGATGTACAATCACTATTTAAATAAACTGAATACTTTTAATACTACTTTGTATTTCATCATGAATATATTTCAAATCATATTATGTTTTTCATTATCTAGTCTGAAGAAGATAAGCAGCTGCAAGATGAACTTAATATGCTTGTTGAAAGACTTACAGTAAGTTGCGTTTTAGCAATTGGTCATAATGATGACAACCTACGACGAATATAATATATAGTAGTAGTAATATTTAGTAAAGCATAGTAAATAGTAAATTTATTATTAATAGTTAGCAGACTGCAGCAGCAGTAGCAATAAAAGTAGAAACAATAATGATAAAAGAAATTACAAATCTCAGCACTTTAAAGACTACAGTCAAACTCGCCTAAGTCAAATCTAAAGTGCCACTGAAATATACTGTAGTTCGACTTAGATTAAATTCGACTAAAGCAAAGTGGAATTTGATTCAAGTTGTATCACAATTGCCACTTTACTTGGGAGAGTTAGGCCTTACGGAGACCCGAACAAATTTACACGCACTGACGGTACATGCACGATATTGACCGCAAATTTGGCCTAGTAGTGTAGAATAGGCCTAGACTACCTAAACTTATGTTTAGGTAGCCTAGTACTTGAAAGCAGTATTCTTCAGAGTAGTTAATTGCTTCTATGCCATTCTTTTGAATACATTATAAAGAGGAATCAGTCAACACTTAAATTAACCTTACCTTACCAGGTCGATCTTTGTCGGTTCATAATGAAAGTCCTCCAGGTATCCTTATCATCCATGAAAATATATAGCAATATTTGTTTTATATGACAGGTTATTCCCTATAATTAAATTCCATAAAGACATTTATTTTACAATTCTGTACATGTCTTACAATACAACTTAATTTACTGTATTTAAAAAAGAACTAACAAAACCTGAAACAGTGCTTAAACATTAGTCGCTTGTCAACTTTACTACATGTCTGAACAATAGTCACAGCTTAAAATGATTAAAGTTTCACATCAGCATTTTGACTTTGACCCACGGACTAAAAATTAATGGAAAACAGATCAATTTGGCATGTAAAATATGTTCGACTTTGGTTTTTATTCAACCTACATTTATTCAAGTTAGAGCAAATATAAACCATTGTAAATATACTGTAGGGAAGATGAAGTGACATGAAAATAATTTCGACTTTGACAAATTTTCGACTTAGGCACATTCAACTTTGGCGAGTTTGACTGTGCCTATAATATTTATTAGCTCTACCTTTCGTCTACATAGTCATCATCATCATCACCACCTTGATGTAGTTCACTGTGTGGACGAATGTTAGAGGTAATATTATGATTACCGTAGTGCTGAGATTTGTCATTTCTATTGTTTTATACTATAGCAGGCTAACAGGGCTACACCATTTTTTCATCATGAATAGCGATACAGTATTTGAATTACAATTGATTACATACTGTCCTTGTATATTTACTTAATATGCAAGGATACTCAATTTTTTAAATTAATCTTTTGAGATTAAATTTAAATCTTTCATATCTAAATGTGCAGACAAGTGGTATAACTCTGTGCATTCAGATTTACAAAAATTTTCCCTACTGTATTCTGATATTGTGTATCAACAGAATTGTTGAAATTGCATTTTTGCCTCTGGTTTCTATAAATTTTTCACTTTTGTTGTTGGGAAAGGCTAGGCCAGATGCCAGCACCATTCAAGCACCTGTGAGTCATGTACAGTATGTGCTAACCCGTGGGAACCACTGCTTGTCGATGGTCTAAAATTGCAAATGAACAGTGCGATGGTGTTGGTTCCTCTGTGTGTGCTGTTTCAGTCATTTATTTTAGTTTGGTTTACAGTAGCTTCTTGAATAGATTTTGCTTTTTTGTTTTCTGTACAGCGCATAGAGACCACGTATTATGCGCTATGTAAAGTCTCCAACCATTACCATTATTTTTCATGAAAAGACTTGAATTTGAAGAGTAATACTTTATATTGATGAATTGTTATTGTTTTAACAGGAGTCTGATACAACTCTGTATAAACCAGCATTGGAGCAGTTGCGAGCCTTAATCCGGGCATCAACAAGCTCCATGACATCAGTTCCGAAACCGCTAAAATTCCTACGCCCTCATTACAGCACACTGATTAGCGTTTATGAGAAGATCATTGTACCAGAAAATAAGGTACTGCACTAATGAACACCTACTCTCTCAGCTGCTATTTGATTTCAACCAGTATTTTTCAAATCCCTTTACCTTATCTGTCTCCAAATAACTACAGCTCACTCACTGATGGCGCTGTCCAGAATGTGAACAAAAATAATGAGGGACTAGTGGCAATCTAGTTTGTTGCTACACATTTTGTAATTGTTCTTAAGAAATTTGTAAATAAAGTAGTTTTTGTTCAATACCAAATGTTCATTGATTCAAATGGAGTATGGTAATAGTTTCATCAAGTTAAGTGGCATTAGAGTCTACAGCCCTTCTGCTCTTCTCCCCCACCCCAAACTAAATTTGCATACAGTTAAACTTGCCTTACGTCGACTTTGCCTAACTCGAATAATTTCTAAGTCGATCTTATTTTACATGCCAAATTGTTGTGTTTTCTATTAATTAACAATCTGTAAGTCAAATCATTTTTCAATTATCATTTTGGATTCGACTAATAGGGACGTTTTATATAGACCAGTGCAAATTTATATTGTAAACAGTCCACATGCAGAAGGCCCAGACGTCTGGTTGGCTAACAGGTATGATATTGTGCGGAAAGAAATGCCTGCTGTACAGTAGGTCCAATGCACACCTACGATAGATCTGGTGGCTAAAATGTAGGAATTTAGGATTTATTTTAAATCTTTCGTGCGAAAATAACCAATTTGTTGTCAAGTCAGACTTTTCATAAGTATTGTAAATGCATTACGCATTACATAGTAATGTTACCTATTCTATAAGTGCTTGTCAACAGATAAGTGGGTCCCAAAAATTCTTGTTGCCCAATCGTAAAAAAAACTTGTCCTGGGCATGGGGCAAGTGGGTTTACTCATGCCAATAAGTAAATTTTTTATTTAATAGCTGTGAAGTTGAGCAAATGTAAACAGATGTATCATTTTAGATATTGAATTTAAGTCATGATGCCTGTTTATGTGTACTGAGCAGTGGCAGAAACTAATTCATTGCCTCATATTCTATATCTTATTCTTACAAATTCACATTTATTCAAATAAACGCCTCCCTCGAATAAACCAGAGCCTCATTTGGAATAAAAACCTCCTTCGAATACACGCCCTGGGGGATTTTTCCTCGAATAGACTCAACACAGTCTATTCATTATTGCACTCCAGTAGAATAGCTTTTTTCCTATAAACCTGGTTGGGATTTATCCTTCATGATCTCGCAATAACACATTTTGACGGTAATTATGTGTTGTAGTTGCACATTTAGAGTGAAATTAAGGTTTGTTTGTTTGACTATTATTATACGTATCCATTTTAGATTAAAACTCCTTTCTCGAATTAAATACCTCCCTTGAATAGACAATCCTAAAAAAAACGCTTCTCTGAATAAATATGGTATTTATTAATTGGGGGTGATTTTCACCAACATTAACAACATTTTGAAGTTTTTTATTTCTAAGTAGTCTAAAGTATGCTATGACCAATTACTAAATTTGGACAGTTTTTATGTACATTTTTTTTAATCCCTAGGATCCATAGTACTTTGTTGTTTGTGCCGTTATAGTTGGATGAATGAGTTAATAAAAGTAAAGTAACATATTTGCAATACGTTAAATATTACTTCAATAAAAGTACTGTATCATAATAATGTAGTACTTTTTGCGTTGACTTTTTCATTTGTAGAAATTTTGTGCAGACATTATATCAGTTCTGGGTATGACAATGAGCGACACCAGGGATTGTCTTAAATTCCGTTTACTTGGATCTAAAGAAGAGATTGGATCATGGGGTCATGAATATGTGAGGTAAAGATAGATTTATGCATGTTTTATTACTGTTTATTTATTCTTTCTTTATCCTGAAATGCACTTTCAATACAAATGTACTGATTTCCAATGTGGTTCGGTAAAAGACAAAAGTAAATACAAAATCAAATATTGTTGTACGGTACTGCAACTTTATTGGTTTTAGTTTGATTTTGCATTCATTCAAGTACTGTAATTTGAAGTTCTACAACATTAATAGGCCTGTACCATGCATACTGCATTGATCACGCAAAATGTTTTTTTTTTCTTTTAATTTGCAAGAATTTCAATAATGTATAAATGGAGAAATTCAAATAAACATTATTAATAATATTTTATGTATGTAAGAGTGTGTTGATTATTTTCTTATTGTGTGGTTAAAAGCCGTCGTCACGACAACTGCAAGTAAAAATTTCTCAGGCATCATTCATGGTTGTTTTCCATGATACACCAGTTCTCAGCCACACGCTGACAGGACTGTTGTATGAAGTTATTTTGGGGAGGGGGTGGGGGTATGTTTGTACCTGTTTGCCGATCTTAATCAATTCTATTACTAACTTCAATTGTATTTTTTTTTTTCCGGAGGATACAAAAAAACTAATTCAAATTGCATGGGAAAACCTCTAGAAAAATAGATGCACAGAATCGTAAATATGTGTTCCTACTATCAAGGTCTCAATTTTCTGAAAAATATCCATGGAAATCAGCTCATATTTTTAAAATCCGCTGACGGATTTGTGGGCCTAATACTTTACGCGGGGAATATTTTACAGCCCGACACATCTTCATTTATTGCAAAATAAATAAAATTGCTAACCTCTCAACAAAAGACAAGGAGTGTAGGCCTATCTCTGAGCATGGGCCAAGGGGATGAATCCCTTCTAGAGAATCTCTGAGGCAGCAAAATATTTTGAGACGGGAAAATTATTCATTTATAGGCCCTAAACCCTTAATTTTTTACTCCACTTTTACAAGATTTTGATTTTATATGCACAATCTCCATCACATAGAAATGAATAATTTTTTAACAACTTTAAATACCAATTTAACTACCCTTTCTTAGTCTGTCTAGATTGCCTTTCCCACATGCGCAAACGAAATAGACTAGGCCTTTTTTGAAGTCGACCTAATGGCTGCTGTCCATATTCGTACTTGAAAGTACTGTAATTACTAGTCTTGAAGTCTCTTGTCTTGTACTGTGAAAGCATTACACATTATATGGTGAAGTAGCCTATTCTAAAAGTGCTTGTCCACGGACAAGTGGTCCCTACAATTCTTGTTGTCCCACCGTAAAAAAACACTTGTCCCTGGCGTCGGGCAAGTGTGTTCGCTCATGCCTGCTATTACTTTAATTGTCATCAGGTAATGTCACTGTGCCATTTCTTTCAATCCCACAGAAACAATTTGATTGCTGCTGTGATATAATCATTGACACTTCCAGATTGAATGATATTGTAATCTATGTTTTTTTTCATAGCGCAGCTTGCATTTTGAGTTATAACACATCTGCTTTTCTTTTGATTCCAGATACCTTGCTGGTGAAATTGGTCAAGCATGGAATGAGCTAGAGGATGAAAAAAAGTCAAATGAGCATCGAGAGAAACTACTAAACTTGACAAACGAAATAATACCATACCACATGAACCACAATGCTGAAGCCGAAGCATGTGATCTGCTCATGGAAATTGACAGGCTGGACATGCTAGAATCATTTGTGGACAAGGATGCTTTCAGTCGTGTTTGCTTATACCTTACCAGGTACTGTAGGTCAAAATTAGTAGTAAATGCATTTAGTATTTGATGATTGTTCTGTATTTAATGTAATTTTATTAAAAGTTTATTTAAAAGTTGTGATCAAAAGGGCTTATTTATTAATCAGCTCCCTGGAGATGGAAAGGTAACCCTCACAGGTTGTTTTTTTGTTTTGTTTATATTATATTATTTTGATATTATCATATTTATTTCAATTTATCGTATTGCTTTTCTGACTTTGGCCAGTAGCCCCTGCTGCACCAGTCACGACTCGACCTTTGTGGATGCGACTCAACATCTGCTGGCGTAACGCCAACTCCATTAAGCCACATACAAACACGTTTAAACAGTGCATAAAAACTGCCAAACGATATCGTGCTACGACCGGTCCAACAGTTTTCCAAAACAATCAATAATTTTTCTGGTGTTTGCTGGAAGGTGTGCACTGCAAAACCTTTGACTGTGGCCTGGTTTTTTTGTTTTTGCAGCTCTTTTTTGTTTTTTTTTATGTCTCCTTTCCAAATTTTTTTCTATTTTATTCAATAAAATTGAATAAAGAAATTGTTTAAAATTTACTTTAGAACTTTAGAATTAATCGCGGTTTCAAACCCTCGCTGTGCCTTTAGCTTGTGTTTTTGAGCAAGGCACTTCATCTGCATTGCTTCTCTCCACCCAGGAGTATAAAATTGAATACCTGGTGGGGTTGCCTGTTCCTGCGGTAATGCAGCAGCAACACTTGAAGCATGTGGACCAGGGAAAGAAGTTTTTTGTATCTGCAAAGAAATGAAAGGTGCTATATAAATAACAAATAAATAAATTATAATAAGTAAATTTAGCATACTCAGTTACATAGTATCCCATTTTTAAGATTACAAATCTTGTTCGCACTCGTTACATAGATGCTCTCAACTACATTTGTGATGACGTCACCAGTGCATCACTTCATCTAAGTTTAGAAAGAGGCCACTGTAATTCATATGGTTAGAATGTTTCCTAGATAAGTTCTTCATTGGTATGCTGCTAAACTTGGATGGAGCACTCCAACTCTTTCACAAATCTAGTTAATAATGATATTGGAATTAACTTTTTATCTTTTCATTAATTTCATTTTTGTTAATTTCTTATGACTTTTTTTATATACACTCTTCTATTAGATGATATTTTTTAGACCCCATTGGAAATAAGTCCTCTTGGACTTTTCATGGTTTGTCTAGGCATCCCCATCATTCTGTTCGAAAGGTGTATATAAGGAAAACAATAAATATGTGAGGCCTCACCACAAAATGAGTCTCATGGTTAGAATATCAAAAATTGATTTTATATTATATTTGGGTAGATCACATTATAAGCTTTAATTTGGTCTTTGAATGGCTTCACTAGAGAATGTAGATCCAGAGATGTGAGCATTTAAATATTATGTGTAAGAGGACCACATTTTGAGAAAATCGGCCTCCAAGATAAAATAACCTGTACAAATAATAGGACTAGACACAGAATATGTGCTGAGAACACTGTTTTAGTAAGAAAATTCACTTAAAAAGTATACAATTATTTAATATAAATATCAAGTTATTCAAAAACATTAAAATCAAAATTGTGTAAAATTTTGACTTTGAACTATTTTGGTGATTATCTCAAAATAATTTCACCAACGATGCGTCTCATTTTGTGGTGAGACCTCACATATACACAATTTTTACTAATGATAATATTTTATTGCTATTGTTAACTTCTAGCTTCGGGCCTTTTTATCTATCTCGATATAAATTGATGTTTTTGATGTTTGTAATGTTTTTCTTTTAAACAATGCCGAATAAATTCAATTCAACGAAGCATCAATTAAACAAACAAGGTGTATTATCAAAGGCACTGTGCATGTTAATGATGAAAAATGTGAGTTTTAAGTAATTATTAAAATGAAGAACAGTTTTTAATGTGTACAGGGAGTGAATTCCAAATTGTAGGTGCTGCAAAAGAAAAATATTTATGGTCAATAGTTTTGAAGGATGTGTGGGGAGTGCAGAGGAAAAAAAATTTCAGATGATCTTGGGGTGCATCCAGGAACATATTGATGGGTAAGCTGATTGTAGATAGTTAGTTTAAACAGAAGTACTTTAAAAGTAGTAGCAAGATCTTGAGCTTAATGCGTCAATCAATGAGAAGCCAGTGAAGGTCTAGGAGAACAGTGGTGATGTGAGAGAGACTATTTGTGAATGTTATAAGTTCATACAGCAGAGTTCTGTTAAAGCATCTGGAGTCTGAATTTGAGATTTGGGAAGTGCGCAAAAAAAGAGAATTACAGTAATCAAGACAGGATGAGGAAAGAGATGAATAATGGAAAAAGTGTCAAGAAGGAAAACATTGATTCAGTGCAACATTTGTTTCATTAAGTTTTAGAAAATCGTTTGTGAGCCAAAAGTGGATGTCTTTAAAAGAACTTTCAAGATGTTCAGCAGTAAAGTAGAAGTTTGGATCAAATGGCGTAAAGTTGAATATCATTTTTTAACAGTGGAGCTACCAGTATGTATAAGAGAAAAAAGGAGGAGGCTGAATTCTTGAAGAACACCACATTCACTGATTTTAGGAGTGGACCTAACACCATTAATTTCAATTAATTGAGAGTGGTTATTGAGGTATGAAGTGAACCAGTTTAAAGCAAGATTGGAGATGCCAATCCAAAAATGAAGATGATCAATAAGTTTTTGGTGATCAACGGTGTCAAAAGCAGCCAATAAGTCCAGCATCACAAGCGCAACTGCTTGCTTTTGATTCATGGCAACTGTGATAAAGAGCATCTATGTAATGAATGTGCATGAGATTTGTAATTTCAAAGATTAGATATTATGTAACTGAGTATGGTAAGTCAGTCCTAATAACAATGATGATGGTACCAATAATAGTAATATACAAATAGTAACTACAAAATTTTAAGCTTGCACCATTTTTATATTAAAGTAGTTATGTTTTTTCGTTTCAGTTGTGTTAACTATGTTCCTGAACCAGAGGATTCAGCATTGCTCCACACGGCTCTTGGAATCTTCCGTAAATTTGACCGTTATCCAGAAGCCCTGCGTCTTGCTATTCGTCTTAACGATATGAAACTTATTGAAGAAATATTCACAACATGCAAAGATGGGTAGGTTATTTGTTTCGTTTGACAGGGTAGTCCAGCATCAAATTTTAATTGCATAAACTTGAACCTCTTGTAAGCAACCACCATCAGGTCCAGAAAGTGCTGTTAGCTTGAATGTGGAGGTGGTCACTTATGAGAGCAACCAAGGAAGGCACAAACTACTAGGATTGAAATGTATTTTTTAATTATTTCATTCCTTTCAGGTATACAAACATTAAAAACTATATTGAAGTGGAGAGACAAATGCGGTTAAAGGGCTTTTTACTCTAACTTCCATACTTCCATACACAATGCAATATAGAGATAACTTTAAAATCTATAGTTGCACACACTGAATGTAATAATGATACATCAAAAGAGACTCATTAATACCCAATAATTCAAATCTAAGAATATATACCTGTAATCAAGGGCTCAGCCAGCGAGTTGTCCGGCCGTCCAACAATTATTTATGACGGTCTTTTTAACCATGACAGCTTGGACGGCTTGGCCTACTCAGCTCGGCCTAGCCTAGTTTTGCGTGATCTACCTTTAGCAATTTCTTTATACCTTCTTCGAATCAATCGAATGTTGCATTAAACTATACTGTAGCTACAGTATATCATATTATGTTGAAGATTAAACCACCTTTATTAATACTACGTTGATTTCATACATTCGCTGGAGATTCTCAAATAGGTTAAGGCTAAACTATTGTCTACCTGGTGAAAATTTAACTTAAAACATGTGTATGGTGTGTTAAAAACATATACCCTGCTGAAAAATGGACGGTTCTAAGACGCCCACAATGCATGTACATCACAAGTTAAATTTTAATATTGAACAAAATACAGTAGGCCAAGGCCTATACATCTCTTGATTTGGAGGACCTAGAGTAGGGAGAGATGAAGGTGCATCTGCATAGCCTAGAAAATAATTTGAGTATCTATTACTGAAATATCTTTGTGATAGGTAATTCAACACTATTTCTTTGAAGACAAAATTTCAAACACTTTTTAAATGCATTCTAAAAGTAGATTTTGATGCACATCTTAGTACACACCTATTTTTTACCACTGATTCAATTTTCTTTTTCGTTTCATTAGCCATACGAACCAAATTCGGATTCGGTGTGAATCTACCTTGAAGGTTATAATTTTCTATTTTTTTCTTACGTAGGGAAGAGGACAGCACCTCCCAAACCCCCACCCCCACTCGGGCTTGTGCCCCTCGGCTGTTGCTAAACGACAAGTTTTTCGTCTTACATTTTGGACTGCCTATTTCTTTTTTCTGGTAACCCCTGCCTGTATTTCAAAATTATGTTGAATTAGTATAAGAATATGAAGAAAAATTAAATTACATCAACCAAATATTATTGCACAACATTAAATAAATGGATTAATCCAAAAAGAAAACCTTATCTAATCCCCCAACACTAGTCTCCAAGCAACCAATGAAATTTTCCAACCACCCCAAATTCAAAAAATAGCTGTCAAATTCCATTTACTATAGTATGAATATATAATAACAAAAATAATCATGACATTTTTCACAATTGTATATTTATATTTTTATTTATTTTTGTATTACTGTATTTTTAATGTTTATAATGCCAAATAAAATGAAATGAAATGAAATACTTAGGAAAATTCCCTAACCTGACTATAGAAATAAAAGAGAATCAATAAGGCAACATTTTTTTAAATAATTACTGTAATCCCACATCACAACATGCATTAATTGGCATAAATTTCAGTAAACACGAAGTACAACAGATAAATGGGTATAGGTGTAATTTTTGCCCTACCTGACGTGGAAATGTACCGAATACTCAGTACATTTGAAAACAACTGTGAAAAAAATCGCAAGTTCTCGGGTGGGACTCGAACCCACGATCTCCAGATCACTAGCCTGGAATCATACCTCTAGACCACCGAGCTTGCGTCTGATGGCCAGGGTTGAATTCGAGTCCAAGTAAGCAGAGGGTACTGCAGTGTTGATAGTAATTGTTATTGTCATGATGGAATAATAAACAATAACTGGATTTGCGTCAGGAGAAACATGTATAG
>NW_022704401.1:2939762-2942999 GCF_011630105.1 Anneissia japonica | reverse complement strand
TGATGGCCAGGGTTGAATTCGAGTCCAAGTAAGCAGTGTTGATAGTAATTGTTATTGTCGTGATGGAATAATAAACAATAACTGGATTTGCATCAGGAGAAACATGTATAGGTGTAATTTTTGCCCTACCTGACGTGGAAATGTACCGAATATTCAATACATTTGAAAACAACTGCGAAAAAAATCGCAAGTTGTTCTCGGGTGGGACTCGAACCCACGATCTCCAGATCACGAGCCTGGCATCATACCTCTAGACCACCGAGCTTGCGTATGACATGACTTTTGGTATACCGGACCCTGTTACGAAAATATTGGTTCGTAAACACCCAAACTTATTTGGTTGCGTAATTTTTCTTCCATTTTTAGACCCAATTAAAATACCCAAATCAGTTATTAAATGGGTCTTATGCACCAAATTATTAATATATAGTTGCAAATGTTTCACCACAAAAAATTCCGGATTTTTAACTTTTAGGGGGTAATCGTAGGTCAAAAGGTCATTCGGGACAAAAAATGCACAAAAATGCCTCGTTTTCATGGTGACCTTTGACCCTGTGGGCAAGTACGCTTGTTGTTAAAACTTGCACCATTAATTAATTCATATATGGTGATCAGATGTTCCAAATATCAGCTTGGTGTCTTTATCCCTTCATGTTTAAAAAGCGATTTGAAAAGGGGTATATTTTTCAATTTGTGACAGTATCAGTGCGTAAATGTGATAAAATTAATTTTTGAATAACGATAATATTAAAAATAATCTGCCTAAACCCTTGAAACTTATAATTCTAAAACAACTTTATGTGCTTATTTCAGGCATGCAGTTCGTTAAGGAATATAGTGTTTCATTAGTAAGATATGTCCCCCCAAAAATGGCCCAAGTGCAAGAATTGCGCAATAAAATTGTATTTACTGTTGATTTCAAATGAGCATAATATTATCCGTGTACTGTCTAGAGCCATGAAACCTTTCATTCTAACACAACTTTTTGAGCTGATTGCAGTTATACAGTTTGTTAAAGGGATAAATTGTTTAATTAGTAAGATATTTTGCCCAAAAAATGGCCTAAGTGCAAGATTGTGCAATAAAATTGTGTTTACTATATTATTGATTTCAAATGAGCATGATATTATCCATGTACTGTCTAGACAGCCATGAAACCCTTCCATTCTAGGACAACTTTTTGTGCTGATTTCAGGTATGCAGTCTGTTAAAGGGATGCATTGTTTAATTAGTCAGATATTTTGCCTCAAAAATGGCCCAAGTGCTAAAATTGCGCAATAACATTGTGCGACTATATATTGATATATTTCAAATGATACATACATTAACAGTGTTCTGTTTAGAACCATGAAACCTATATTCTAGTACACATTTGTATGCTTATTTAATTCATGACATCTGTTAAGGGACAGAGTGGTTAGTTAGTATGATATTTTGCACCAAAATGGCTCAAGAAGTGCAAGAATTGCATAGTAACATATATTTTAAATATGAGCACAATATTATCAGTGTACTACTGCCTATAGCCATAAAACCTTTAATTCTAGAAAACCTTTTGTGCTTATTTCAGTCACGTAGCTGGTAAGGAACACAGTCTTTAATTAGTAAGATATTGTACCGACCCCAGAATTGTGAAATAACAGTGCTTTTCACCATTCTCGCACAAGAGCCACTTTTGGGGGCCCAATATCTTAATAATTAAACATTGTGTCCCTTACCACCAGAGTGCATGATTGAAATAAGCACAAAAGGTTGTTTTTGAAGTAAAAGTTTCATGGCTCTAGACAGTACAATGTAAAATTTATGCTCACTTAAATTCAATTTCACACAATGTTGCTCGATTGTTGCACTTGGGCCATTTTTGGGGCAAACTATCTTACTAACTATTAGTTAGTAAGATAAAAGACTGTATCCCTTAACAAACTGCATGAATTAAATAAGTGTACAAATATGTACTAGAATTTAAGGTTACATGGTTCTGAACTGTACACTGTTAATGTTATACTCATTTTAAATACTAAAATAGTTGCACAATGTTATAGTGCAATTCTTGCGCTTGGGTAATTTTTTGGGCAAAATATCTTACTAATTAAACAATGCATCCCTTTAACAAACTGCATAACTGCAATCAGCACAAAAAGTTGTCTTAGAATGAAAGGTTTCATGCCTCTAGACCGTTCACAGATAATATTATGCTCATTTGAAATCAATCGTAACACATTTTAATTGCACAATTCTTGCACTTGGGCCATTTTTGGGGCATAATATCTTACTAATTAAACAATTTATCCCTTTAACAGACTGCATAACTGAAATCAACACAAAAAGTTGTCCTAGAATGAAAAGTTTCACGGCTCTAGACAGTACACGGATAATATTATGCTCATTTGAAATCAACAGTAAATACAATTTTATTGCGCAATTCTTGCACTTGGGCTATTTTTGGGGGGACATATCTTACTAATGAAACACTATATACCTTAACGAACTGCATGCCTGAAATAAGCACATAAAGTTGTTTTAGAATTAGAAGTTTCAAGGGTCTAGGCAGATTATTTTTAAAATTATTGTTATTCAAAAATTAATTTTATCACATTTACGCACTGATACTGTCGCAAATTGAAAAATATACCCCTTTTCAAATCGCTTTTTAAACATGAAGGGATAAAGACACCCAGCTGATAGTTGGAACATCTGATCATCATATGTAAATTAATTAATGGTGCAAGTTTTAACAACAAGCGTACTTGCCCACAGGGTCAAAGGTCACCATGAAAACGAGGCATTTTTGTCCCGAATGACCTTTTGACCTATGATTACCCCCTAAAATGATAAGTTAAAAATCCGGAATTTTTGTTGGTGAAACATTTCCAAGTATATATTAATAATTTGTTGCATAAGACCCATTTAATAACTGATTTGGGTATTTTAATGGGGTCTAAAAATGGAAGAAAAATTACACAACCAAATAAGTTTGGGTGTTTACGAACCAATATTTTCGTAACGGGGTCCGGTATACCAAAAGTCATGTCATATTCCTGTTCTACAGCCAAAAGTTAGTCTAGATATCAATTTTCAGTTAATTATCTTTATTCTATTTGAAGATATGGCTAATTGAAAATGCAACTTTACAAATATGTCATAATTGATAGCTAAAAAGGGGTATGACCCTAAAATTTCAAATGGCCGTAACTTCTAAACGACTTGGAATTGGCAAGTCAAATTTTGGGTTTGTTC
>NW_022704401.1:2912197-2939414 GCF_011630105.1 Anneissia japonica | reverse complement strand
ATATATATAAAATTTTGTTTACTTGAAGGGTCATCATTTGGACAGACAACAACACAAGTGGATTCAGCAAGACAAAATCTTTCATCTTCATTTGTCAATGGATTTGTAAATGCTGGCTTTGGACAGGACAAACTCATAACTAAGGATGGCAATAGTTGGATTTACAAAAATAAAGAACATGGTAAATATTTAGCTTTAAGTGGTGTGGTCAAGCTAAACCCGTCACTTTTCGCTTATCATTGATTGGAGGAAATATTATGTAATTTACATGAAATTTGGCCTTAGGAACATAAAGTTTGAAACAAATAAAATGAAATAAAACAAATTGGATCTTTGAAACATTCAAATAGCACGAAGACTGATGCCCATAACAATAACACTTACAATTTCACGGATCTTAACTGTTAAAATCTTGTCCCTAAGTCTATTTATGAAGGTTTTCAGTAGGTACTCCACATCTGATCCAGCTGATACATAATACACCTTGATGATATTCTCTTTGTTTTAAAATGTGCTTTTTAAGGTATGATGAGCACAACAGCCTCCCTTGGATTAATTCTTCTTTGGGATGTAGATGGTGGTTTGACTCAGATTGATAAGTACCTGTACTCATCAGAAGATTACATTAAGGTATGTATGACTATATGATAATAATATTAATCTGAATGTGATAATAATACAGTATAATTAATTAGATTGAAAAAGCAATACCAAGGCAACAAAATTACATGCGAATCACTGTTCTGTCTCTTAGTGCTAGATGTATTCGCAATAAATCCATTGAGCTATTAGTATCTCGCACTTCACAATATTAACATCTTATTGATAATAGAAAGTTAATTGAGTAAATCAATACCAGCTCTTGTGACCGTGCAACACCAATCAGAGACAGAGGAAGGTGAAATATTTACAACTTCATTAATCATATTTAAATTACTTTCCATTAATCAGTCTAACAAAGTATGGTGGTGTTAGTCATACACATAACTTGTGGGATTTCCTCCCTCTGTCTCAAATTCATGCTGTATGATCTATCTGGTGGGTCTGGCAAGAGGTAAAGACATGGGGCTGCTGGATTTTTCAATTTGTTTGCATAACATAATTGCTGGCATCTTGCGGCTATGGTCACTGTGTTAAAGAAGTAAGTGTATTCTCATAATTTATATATGAAGCACCCAAGGTCATTTTAAGTGCTTGTTTTTGTATACTTTCTAATTTTCCATTGCTGGAGCTGGATATTCTACACTCGGTCTTGCATAGAAATTGTATGGTGAAAAGGTCTTGGGTGGGGGGAACTTTCTGATGTTTTTAAATACGTATCATGTGGAGTTTACCATTGGCTCTATTTAGCATCTGTTTCAATTGTGTATCCCATTTGAGATCTCTTTGAACATAAATGCCAATTACTGTGTGCATTTAACTAGAAAGGTATGGTGAAGATGCCTGAAACATATTTCCATGGTAGTAGAACACTTGGGTTAAGTTTAATTTGAGGGCATTGAGGACATATTCAGGTCATATTGAAGTCTGATAAGATAGACAATGATTTCAATTGATCTGAATTTGAGGAGAGTTGGTGTAAAATATCTATTAGGCAGTGAACTGTAAAGACCTTTCTTATTACCAAATTTTTTGCAATTAAGGTACTGTAGTGCTCTTAGTCTGCCATCATCCACATAGCAATAAGACCTTTGTCTAGTTTTGCAAATTGATCAGTAAGAGAGATTGGGTGCACATTTTAAAGCAAATTTTTGTGGGTTATTCTTGGGGCATCTCACACAGAAAACATCCAATCCAGTTGGTTGATATTTATAACATAAACAAGATCTGTCTACTTCAACATTCCACAAAACTGATGAAAATACCAGAAAGAAATATGAAGTAAGCATCTGCAAAACCAAAATTAAATATAGATTAAAACCTTAGTTTCATGTGTCAAACCTGATTACTTAAAACAAAAACATGCACTCTAGACATCAATACTTTATATATTCTTTGGTTTTATTACAGGTTGTGATTCATATAGTACTGTGTTGTTTTATTGTGTTTTTCAGTCTGGAGCTTTACTTGCATGTGGTATTGTCAACTCAGGAGTCAGGAATGAATGTGACCCAGCTAGGGCTTTGTTGTCCGATTATGTTCTGCACAATAATAACACAATGAGAATAGGAGCCATTTTTGGGTAAGACATGTATAATATTCAGTGCTTGTCATAGGCCGTATTCGACTGGTCGTTCTTCGTTAGACCACGCCCACCTGCACAGTGGTAAAATCCTACTTAATGAAGACGACCAGATGAATAGAAAACTAGTAAATACTGTACTTGACAAAACGAAATGGCTGCATATTTACAGCATTACACGCCGTGTAATCAAGGTTGCTTCGGCTTGTGGCAGTATAGGGTTTTTTCGCAAAAAAATGTTTTCATCCATACCTGCCAACCGTCCCGATTTAATCAGGATCGTCCTGATTTCGGATGTCAAAGACACCAAAAAATTATCCACTACTTGCCAATGTGGTGAAGGGGATATTAGTCCGTAGTTCCCCAGGTATAATCCCACCCCCCCACCAATTTTGGGGATGGGATTATACCCCTGTGCATGAACAGAACGAAAATGATGATCATTTTGTGAGGTGGCAGATGCATTTTAACAATTGCCCTATGATTCAATAGCCTATCAAAACAATATTCCGGCAAAGAAATCAGTCTTTACTTGAGCATCAAACACCTTAAATGTAGTTTAGTAGGCCTAGGTGCCTAGGTAGGCCATCTTGGTCTTACCTCGCGCTAGGCCAGTCTTTGCCTTAACTTGTTCTCTTGCATGATGTAACGAGTTGTTTTTAGCAGCGAATCTCTGGGTGGGTCTCTTTAGGGTTGAACTGCTGTATTGTCTATTTTTATCTGCAGCTGTGGAACATGTGTTTCTTTACGCTGTGAATCCCCTGTGAATTAACGATCCGATCATCCCACTGGGCGAGTCTCTGTAGGGATGGACCGCGTTTAGCGAGCTGTGTATTTTTAGCGACAGTAAACAACAAAAGAATTTACAAGGATGGGCTTTGTATTCAACTTCACGGCGACCAATGTCTGTTCTAAGCAATTGGAAGAGTTTCAAGTCGGCAGAATTCGGAGACAATTCCTTAATTTTTTGTGAGCATTTCTTAAATATACTGGCCTAGGCCTACCCAATTTATACCCTGGGACTTTACCCGGGGAAATTCTTGTACGCGGAGTTGGGCGTAAAGTCAGGGGTAGGACTATACCCGAGGAACTACGGTAATATTTCATAGCAATAGTGACTGTGAGAGAGTTTTCTCTATTGTTGAAAAAAACAAGACCAAGAATCGAGCTAGCATGACAACAAAACTTTAGTGCTTTAATGTACAGGAATTAGGATATATAATTACCATAGTCTTACAAATTGTTTGGGGTTGGGGCATGGCACCAAAGAATAGTGTCCCTATTTTTGATATTCGAATGTTGGCAGGTATGTTTCATCCAGTTTTTTAATTCTGTTAGCATACAATTATTTTTTTACTTCATGTGGGTAAATATTATGAATTTTATTTTCTACTAACGCAAATGTTGTTGCTAAACTGACCAATCGGCCATGTTTGTTTGGGTCATGTGGATAACGCTGATTGTAACGCACTCTGGTTTACGTTAATTTTCGTTGTCAACAAGTCTATTTTACGAACTAGTCAAATGAAAATATTACTCAATGAAAAATCGTAGTCAACGAAATGAACCTGTCAGATAAGCCCATAGATTAGAGCAACTTGTATAGAATTGAAGTGTGTTTTCTAGTTGTAATATGTAATGTGCAGTAGGTGTGTCTATGTAATATTATCTATAATACAGTAGAGTAACATACTGTTTTACATAATAATTTGGGATTCTGGTAAAACTTAGACAATAGATGTTGAGTCCAGTGTACCTTGGGGTAACTGTTAATAGACCAAGGGATTTTATGATCTTCATTAATGATTACCAGAGAAATTGTCATCTAACATTAAAAATAAGCTATTCGTCAATGACTGTGTTCTACTGTATATGTCAAAAATTATTGGACCTGAAGATGCTTGTAAGCTTCAGAGAGATCTAGATGTGTTAACAGAATGGCAGAATAAATGGCAGATGGTATTTAATTCTCCTAAATGCACACAACAGTAGCGAATAATTAGTGGCAAAACGGGGCAGGCAGCCCTTCCCTGTGACATCCCTCTCCCCTACTGGATCTTCCCCTGTTGTTTTGGGCTACCCTCTTGTAAGTGAAAGTAAAGCAATATACACTAGGCCTAGTCTAGTTGGGCATTTGAGAAGTGTTTCTCTTGAATCAAGGTGGATGCATGTAAGGCTACTGTATGTATTCGAACTACTGACATTCAAAAAGAACCTGTAGATAAACATTGCCCCTGCGTGTTTACGTAAATTCAAGGTTTGATTGGTGGAGCTGGCTTGACCCAAAACTTAAACTTTAGTGTCGCTATCTATCTTAATGCACTATCCAAATTGACCTGGATTCCAGAGATAGAGGATAGGCCCTAGGTATGCTAACTAAACCTGAACCTAGGCCCATAGGTATAGGCGTATCTCTCATCGACATCATAGGCTAGGCTAGGCCGCGCCTAGGCTAGAGCCTAAGTATGTGCCTAGGGCCTAGGCCTGTGTAGGGCTAGCCAGTATGGTTAGGCCGAGGTTATATCATGGCTTGTGTCCAGGTATATCTTTATTTTTACCTGATCGATTTCTAAAACATGCCATTTATTGGTGCTGTTTTGAGCCATAAAACTACAATAATATCCAGTATTTAATGCAATGGGTGTTCTAAAGAGGTATGGGAACATTCTTGTCACTCATTTTGTTGACGAACATGAGAAGTACTGTGCGGTGACGTAATGAAGTTGCGAAACATAAACTGGTTCTGTTACGGCCTGCCTCAATATTTTTTAGACCTAAGCATTGCAGTACAGGATAGATGTGATTAATTGTACTTACGTAACGTAGCAAGCAACTTGCGAAACATGGCGAAACAGGTACTGATTTTCGGTGGGTTTTGGTTGTTTTTTGGGGGTTTTTTTGTTATCCAATATCCAGCCTTGAAAAGTAGCGGAATGTGGTCGTGACATATAGAAGCCCCAGTGTATGAGATATGAGCACATTCCTGCCAGCAGTTTCAGAGGAGATAGGTGAAATTACACGGTGACGATTAGCAGAATTAATATACAGATTAAAATTATCTAGCTTGATTCATCATGATCATGTGCATTTTTGTTCAAATTAAAAAATTACGCCTTATTTTATTTTAAAGTTTAAGTGACTCTTTGTAAACAAACATGGACACGTATAAATAAATAGAACTAATCAGAATAAATTTTCGAGAGGAATGCTCTTTAAACCTATAGAAATCTGTTTTATTATGTAGACTTGGTTTGGCCTATGCAGGTTCAAATAGTGAAGAAGTACTAGGGTGTTTACTTCCAGTAATGGCTGATTCTAAGTCCAACATGGAGGTAATTGGAGTCACGGCTGTAGCATGTGGTATGATAGCTGTAGGAAGTTGTAATGGAGATGTAACATCTACAATTCTACAGACTATGATGGAGAAGAGCAAGCAGCAGTTAAAAGACAACTATGCACGATTTCTAGCCCTAGGCCTTGGGTTGGCATACCTGGGTAAGTTTTGTAGCTGGTAGTAGCCATTAGCATGTGCACAGTACAAAAAGAATAAAGCTTACTCCAAAAATTGATGTCTCTTTATTTTGTGTTTTGCTTTTATATAAAACAAAACATCAATTAAAATGGCCATATCAATTTTTGGAGTGATATTCTATTTAGCAGAATCAGGTTTTTAATTATAAGCCAATTTTGATAATTTAGGAATTTCAACTGATTTATTTTGGACAGTGGCAGTCAGCTCCTTCTTACTTAATCTGGCTTTTTAAAGCCCCACTTCTTTGAGCAAAGAAAACATTTTTTTTTTCAATCAGTTTATTACCAGACCGTTCAAGATTCAAGAAGAACTTTTATACAAAAAAAATTGTTGATAAACTTGACATCAGAACAGACATACCAATATACAATAAAGAAAAAAGATTAAAATGGGACACAATGCCCCATAAAATAAAACAATTTTTTTTTAGTTTTTAAGAAAATATAGCATAGTTGTGGTAGCCCAAATTTCCGATTTCCGATTGAATGAGGACAAATAAAGTATTACAGTAGAACCCCTCAATTACGTATGGCACGGGCCCAGAGCCGTTCGTAGTTGCGGGTATTCTTAAAATCGGGGTTGACCAAAATTCCTGTATATTTGCACTGGTACTACTTACACTGGCAGAAACTAGACTAGGCCAACAGGCCTACGCAGCTAAGTCTGAGGGGGCCTAGGCCTACAGTAGGCAGTTTGTAAGCATTCTGATCCCACTCTAGGCCCAACACAAATTTGTTTTTAATTGGACGTTTTTACCTTCTTAAATACCTAGATTGTGGATTTTACTCCAACACAACTTCCATAGATACTTGTTTATTGATCATTCAATAAAACTATCAAGCACTATGTTGAAAACGATGATTAAAAGAGAAGTAAAATTTGTCGCATGCACATGTAAAAAAGCCATAATAAACACTGAATTTGAAGAGGCCTGTTAGAGGGCATCCTTCACTTGAGAATTACATACTACTGTATAGTATGATATGTTTAGGCTAGGCAATCTAGCATTTAAAGTCAAACAAATTGCAAACAAAGGTTTTTTTCTTTTTAATTGACCACATATGATGAGGGGATGAATTCCACAAATCACACCTCGGGAACATATGCAAATTAGGGGTCAAAATATAGGGTACCCATAACTCAACAACCACTGGTTGTATGTTTGTATTCCCTCCAATGGAAATTTTTTACCAAAAATGACCGGAAATGCCTTAATTGACTTTTGACCTTATTTTCACAGTAATTTCATATCCTTCACAGGATTTACATGACTGCTGGACTACTGTTGGTAGAGAATTCATTAATAGTCTCTAAACTTTATAAAAAATGGATACATTCATAACAGAATAAAATTTTAGAAATCATACCCCAGCCACCTGCTCTTTTTACATGCAAATAAGCTTAAATATGCAAATTAGAGGTGAAATTATTGAGTATCCATAACTCTACAACCACTGGTTGTAGAGAGTTACTTTTTTTTGCAAATTGTTCAAAATATGTATGTTTGTATTCCCCCTAATGGAACTTTTTGTCCAAAAATTACAAAAAAATTTCACGAGAAGTCGATATATCCGCGATTACTGTCCGTAGAGACTTCATTTTAGTCCCAAAACTTTATAAAAAGTAAACTAAATATATAAGAAAATAATTTAAGAAATCACACCCCGGCCACCTGCTCACTTTACATGTAAATGAGTTGAAATATGCAAATTAGGGCTGAACATAGTAGGGTAGTAGAGACCTGCGATTAAAAAAAAATAAACAAAAATACTATATTTAACCTTTTTTGACTCGTAATTCAAGATTTCTTAAAGTTCATTTAAACCTATACATAAGTAACAATTGGAATAATCTTTAATATTCAAGATCAGGACATCCAGAATTACTACAGCTTATGCCTTTACCATGACCACAGGCTATTGTGCATTCAATTTGAAACTTTCTGCATGTACATGAGCGACTTTCACATCCACGTGTACAGTTGCATCTGAGAATTAAAAAATAAAGGGGTTTTTTTTAAGATTAACAAACATACATTATGAAAAGTTGTTATATATATTATTATACTAATAAAAACAAACATTATTTTAATGATGTGTAACACATAAAAGCTCTTGTGGCGCAGTTGGTTCTTCTGTCAAAATAGGTACAAGATGTTTTCTGTTTCTCTGCCATCCCCAAACACAGTTGCATCAGGTTGCTTGCCAAGCCAAGTCTGAATCAATAATAATTAATTTAATTGTTAACATTGTATCATTTCAACTGTTTATTTTAATGTTGAGAAAAAAAATTTGAAGATAGTACAAAAACACAACATCGTCATGAATTACCTGATGGTATACTCTGTAGGAATGCTGCTTAGCAGCCCCGGATGTTGGTGGCAGACTCTTGGACAATATTGCACCTTTTGCTTTTGCTACCTTTTCACAAAATTTTGTGTAACGCAAGTCATTTAGGCTCTTATTCTCAGATCCATAGATTAAACAAAAAAAACCTGCTCTCCAGACCTAGCAACTTCGTCCTTGGTAGCTGATGGGCTATAGAATATTTCTATGCTTCATTGCCTTTCATCATTTTGATACTTTTTGAAGGTTGATCCCTTTCCAATTTGAAATATCTGAGATGTGGTGTCACAACCAAGAAAGGCATGCCAAAAGAGGATATTATTTACAGTGCTTGACTGTTTGAATGCATGGATGTCCCATGTTCGCTCACTCTTGGTCTGTTGGAACATTACATTTGAATTCTCCGTACAGTAATGGATAAGGAGAACCAGTATAAAGTATGTATTATCTCCGACAATTGTTACACTTCTCTTCTGGGAAATTGCTATTGCAGTTGACACAATCAAAAGATCAGCATCCCCATCACATTGTTTAGTTGACAATCCCTGAGACTCGAGCTCTTCTCTTAACATACCAATAAAAGACTCTTTATTGTCTGCATTCAATAAGAAATGTTCTTAAGGTATGGATTGCAGCGTTTCCTGAGAAAGTTTTATTGTCGGCACTGTTCGTCCCTTTTTCTGCCTTGTATGAGTGTTACTTTTTGTACCCTCATCAACATAGCCATCAAAGACAATAGTTGCTTCATTGTATTTTTGCTTAACGTAATTGGTGATCATCTTACAGCATTCTTTGTAAGAAGCTGATTTAGGCCATTTGAGGCGATGCACTAGTGCACCTCCATCCTATACATACATTTTATCATCCAGTGAAGAAAACTATGATTTTGCCTAAAAACGTATTGTGCTGTATACTGTACACTAACTGTTCCCGTTATATTGTCCATTTCTACATATACAGGAAGTTCTGTATCAGAGGCACTAGCGCACGCACTTTCTGAAAGTAAAATGTGGTACAGAATATTTATTGCTTTGGAATTAAAACAAATTGCAAGGAAAAGAGAAGGGACTAGGAAACAGTGGAGAAGTAGAGGAACTACAAAAATTAAGTACTCACACAGGTTGTCGTCTTCATCTTCGATGTCACCATCATCCAAAGCCTCATCAGTATTGACAGTGTTCATGTTCAACAAAGTTTTTCCTAGGAGATACTTTTTTGCTGGTAGCATTAAACTCTGTGATTCAAACAGAGCAGATGAGAAGACACTCATCTCTGTTTTCAAGGCTTACTTCAGACCATCATAATTTTTCAATGTTATTACTGTCACTAATCATTGAAATAGTAACTCTGGGTTTATTTGAACATCTTCATTATCAATTTTAATTTTTGGAGCCTTAGACGAAGTAACTACGGCATCCTTCTTCTTGAAAGAAAATTCTCCCACAGTCGTATGGTCCATCGACTCTAGAATAGAGATGCCAATGGTAAGTGTGTCAATTACATTAACTTCATCACTGGCTACTTGACCGTTAGTTATGTTACGTAGGACACTGTCAGATTCATCAAAAGGGTTGTTACACTTGAAAAATGTTTTAAATTTAATCACGTCTGTATGATCTATTGACATTCGCCCAGTTGATATGTCTTTATACTGTTCAGATGTTTCATATTTTTTGCCAGAAAGGTCTTCCATTTGCATTGACCAGTATGCTCTGGTTGGCATGCTAAGAAGCCACACTGTTCGTTGGCACTAGGATACACATCCTCTTCCTCTGGTCATTCCACCATTGCTTTTGAAACTCCTCATCAATGTTTTTTCAATAATCAAATCTGAGGAATGACCTGCCCAATATTTGTCACTACGACGTACCACATGATGACCATTTGCAAAAGCATTGTAGACATCATGGTGTTCATCTGTGAGAGATGCCATATCTTGAAGATGGATTCGAGCTGTCCTGGCATACAAATTGTTGAACATCAATAATTCCCTTGTGTTTCAGAAAGAAATGAAATATCTTTGAGTTCTCTTGGGGTAAATGTCCGACAATGCAGCGCGGTACTTCTCCTTTCACAACAGCAATCGCGTGCTTGTCAAAAACATTGTCAGCCTCATGAACTGTTGGTAGAATCTCTCCGATTTTCGGAATCCAGGTTTCTTGGTACACACGGAATCCTCTAACAGTACTCTCAATTTTATATGTATACTGGTACTTTTCTGTAGCAGAACTTGAAGATGAAACGGCCATGTTTAGACAAATATTTTTTATGCCCTCAACTTGAAGAAACATTCCCACTACGGTATAGACTTCATTGACCAGACACCTTGAATCAATACTGGCGTCGAACACGAGACACATTCACAATACACGATTACCCGTTGTTTTGCCGTCAGTTTGCTGCTTACCCTATTTGTACAAGGCTAATGAAATACCATGAGAGAAACACAAAATAGGCCTAGGCCAAGTAATCGTGAAGACAGTAAACATCAAACATTTAGGGTAAGCTTTTTTGAGTAGTATTTATTTCGTTTCATATCAAAGAAAGTAGCACACAGTATTACTCCTTGTTTGTCAACCTTTTTATGGACTGGATACCCATGTTAATTGATTGGGCACTAATTGCAAAATGAAAAAAAAAACTCATTTATTAGAAGGGGGCGTTTATTAGAGACAATACGGTAAATGTTAATGCTGAAAATATGCTTGGCACAGGCTTGGCACCTGCAGTATGCCTACATGAGGCTGGCTTGGTACATATATCATCTTTACACAATTTCATTCTAACCAATACAGTACCACTCTATCACAGAAATATGTTTAACTTAACTTACTAATAAAATGAGTATCAATTTAAAATCTGTGGTAGTCTTGTCTCCAACTAAGAAAGTCATTTTGAAACACATGTGAAACTTTTCCTGGTCATTGCAAACAAACATTTTGAAGACTATAGGGGGCTACTTAAGGACTATTCTATTTTTGGGAAAGGTATAAAAATATTTCAACTTACCTTGTATAATTATTTAAATAGTTTGCTGTGTCATTTTTGCTAAATCCTGGATGTTTATTGCTTGTTCATTTGTACATATTTTTTAAAAGTTTTAAAATTAAAATGAAGTCTCTACGGACAGTAGTCGCCGAGATATGGACTTCTCGTGAAAATAAGGTCAAAGGGCAATTACGGCATTCCGGTCATTTTTTGGACAAAAAGTTCTGTTCGAGGGAATACAAACATATATATTCTGAACTATTTGAATAAAAATTAACTCTCTACAACCAGTGGTTGCTGAGTTATGGGTACCCTATATTTCGACCCCTAATTTGAATATTTTAGCTTATTTACATATGTTCCCGAGGTGTGACCGAGGTGTGATTTGTGGAATTTAATCCCCTCATCATATATATTCAAATAAAAAAAAAAACATTGTTTGCAATTTGTTTGACTTTGGGCCATTTTTGAGCTAGATTGCCTAGCCTAGTTGTGTTGTACTATGCATGCTAATAACAGTTACAAATTGAGCAGATTTTTAAAATTTTTACTTCATTTTTTATGGCGTCATCACCTTGATTTTATGTTCGTAAAATCAGGAATTTATTAAATCGGGGTTCGTAATTGAGGGTTTCTACTAACTACTACTACTAAACTACTATTGAGGGTTTCTACTGTATTATTATTTAGTATGCTGCTGCTGCTGTTGTTTGTAATAATTTCTTGGACACCATAATAGGGTTAGATTCCCATTTCAATTTTTTTTTTTCAATTAAAGTACCCAAGTATTTATATTGCATTATACTCTTTCTGTATTAAATTTATGTCTTCACATCATTTGTCAAGTCTGTTGTCAAATGGTGTGAATGTTGTTGTTTATTTAGCTCATCAAAGATAAGGTAAAATTAAAGTACAAGCACAGGAAAAATATATAATTTTTTTTATGATATTCAATCTTCATTTACAGGTAAGCAGGAGTCTGTAGATGCTACACTGGCAGCTTTAGATGTCATTCCGGAGCCCTTTAAACAGTTTTCTAAGATCCTGGTGGAAGTTTGTGCCTATGCTGGTAAGCTTATTCCAGCATAATAATACAATAATTAACCCTGGCACCATCTGAATTCTAGAGTAATTAACTAAACTTTTGCTGTGACTTGACTGCTAGGTCAATTTGTTCACATCAAAAAAATTAGCTAATTTGCATTTTGAGGTTACATATCTGTTATATTCGGGGCAGATCCAGAATTTTTGAACGAGGAATGCACCACAGAATTTCATGTAGGACACAATGTTCCCAAAATGGCCTCGGCAAAAATGTGCAAAACAATCAAATAACAGATTTATAATGCTGATCTCATGGTTACGTATAGAGATTTCACGGAATACACAAAAAAACTTGTATCTCTTGTTTGTTCTCTTGTTTTGAGATGCAATTATATAGCCTGGGTTCCAGGCCTTTTGGGGTACTCCATACCAAATTCATTTAGCGTTCATGCTCGATTTCTTCTTTTTTTTTCTTTTTTTTTTGAGTAGGCCTTGTCAAACGCTGACTGATCATTCATCTGTACGACTTGACGCATCGTGTGATATCATGCATGACTGATTTTGTAAATCACTTGAGTGGCTGACTTCATTCATGTTTATTACAGTATTTGTAATTTTCAAATTCAGAAGATGCATGATGTGTCAACTAGGCCTAGGCTGAGCTCCCTTTTGTGTACCTTTAGTTCTTGGCTTGCTAAACAACGTTATGACTCTTATTGATATAGTAACCCTGCTCAGGGCTAAGGCAGAGATTTAGGCCTAATGTAGAACACTTAGTAAAAAGGCGAGGGCCTCTCTCTAGACTCAAGAGACCTGGGCCATCCTGGGAAGTGGTGTTGTGTTTGTAATATGTCCATCCAGCTTAAAGCCTAGACTTGATCCATTGTTGTCATTTCTCACTCATCCTACTAAGGTCTATTCTATATAGTTTAGGCCAGTCTTATTAGGAAGGTACTATTTTTTGGCCAGACCTAACTAGTCAAAGCAAGTGGTAAGTCTACAATTCGTAGTGTGAGGGATTGTTTAATACTAAAGCTTTCCTGTTCAATTTATGCAGCAAACATTGTAATTATTATCAGGCCAAATAAAAATTACACAACCATCTTTATAAAATTCCACCCAATACCTTTTAAACTACAATGTTCAGTACAAAATGACTGGTGGCCCTCCCTGGTTTTACCACATGTCTCGTCTCAAAAACCAACTTCATTTTGTCTATCCCATCTTTTCCCACTCCCACCTATATTCACCATGCTTTTTTATACATTATCACACACTTCAGATTCAGATACATTCACACACTCTAGTTCTGTTGCCTCTGATTATACAGATAAAATAAATAAGTATCCTATAATGGTGTAATTCGTGTTTAGTACTGAATATGCTGTTGCAAAATATTTAATACTAGTATTTGCATGCAATTTTGTATTGTTTTTCTGTTCAAAAATTAAAAAACGGCAGTGGAAAACTGGATGCCATGTATCCCCCCCCCTTTCCCCCTCCCTAAATCTGCCCCTGTTAATGAGAAATAAAATGCATTCTGCTTAGACACAATTATTCATGGTGAATACATAGACATCTCATTCAAAAGAGTACTGAACTTGGGTGTAGATAGTACTGTTGTCTGATGTTTCCTGAATATGTTCATTGACCATTGTTTTCTTTTATTATTTCAAGGGACTGGTAATGTTTTAAAGGTTCAACAACTCCTGCACATTTGTAGTGAACATATTGAAGCAGAGAAGACCAAGGAGAAAGAGAAGAAAGAGAAAGATAAAAAGAGTGATGACACCACTAGTGAGTTGGCAGCCCACCAGGGTGTAGCAGTGCTAGGAATTGCTCTAATTGCTATGGGAGAAGAGATTGGTGGTCAAATGGCATTAAGATCACTTGGACATTTGGTAAGTTTTGACAAGATATATCACAAGTGTTTGAATTGTTAAATTTTGTAAGGGATGTGCTAGTGTAGAGTGTAGGTGCTTGCATTCAAATTTCAAGATTGTATGTGTAGGGCTAAAACACTGACCTCAAGTTTGAGCCTCAATATGATACTGTCATAATGATAATGTAGTACATATTGCATTAGGTTCATTCAACAAACTTAAGCCATTGAGGCATTTTACATACCTAAATTTAATACATAATGTATATCAGGTATTGTACCTATATGCTATAACAATATAATTTGAAAGGATTCCACTTTGCTTTATCACATGCTGTTTGTTTTGATGTAGCCCTAGGCCACAAGTGGGCAAATTGCGGCCCACTAGCTATGTACGGCCTAACAGCAGTTATGTTGTGGCCAACAAAAATAACTTTAAAAACCTATGTGTGCAGCCTGTCTACCATCCTTACCTGGAAAACCAACCATGTTTTGCCCTGCAATGCTTATTGGTACTTGATAATAAAGGTATAATACTCCTAAAAATCTCTTAGAATTAGCATTTGATTAGCGTAAAACTATACTTAAACAGGTTGCTCTAAAAAAGTATTGAAATATTATTATATAATTAATATATTATAAGATTTTTATACCAGTCTGTTACTGACAATGATTTGCTGTTGGTTTGGAAGAAATAAATAGATAAGTAAAGAAGGGATATATTTAAAAGGAAAAATGTAAAAAAAAGATTAGGGAAAGAAAAAAAGGTAATTAACCTGAAAGGAATGAAAATATAAGGAAAGAAAGCAAAAAAAGATAAGGGAGAATGTGAAATGGAAGGAAAAGGTGGAGAAAGGAAAAGGAAATTGGAATAGAAATAAAGGTAAGGGAATAAAAATAGAATTACTGTTTTTGTAAAAGTAAATTAATTTATCATTTGCAATTTAACTAAACTAATGTAATTTCACACTGTAATACATTTTGACTAACTGAATTGTAAAATAAAATCTCACTTTTTTTCATTTCCAACAAATCAAAAATAAGAAATAATACTCTTTTCGTCAAAAATCAATACGCCTTGGAATAACACGCTAAGGCGGAACGAGGTATAAAAAAAGTCTTGCCTAAATAAGTGCTGTCTTAATATCGTTTTTGTTATTATTATTGTTGTTTAATTGATTTTATTATTATTGTTACAGTTATTATTATTGTTAGAATTATTGTGGTATACTATTCATTTTTAAATAAATCATTATTCTAAAAAATACTTTTATCATATTATTCCTTTACATAATTAGCTGTTTTTATCCCTCTTATTTAGCTGCGTTATGGCGAGCCTGTTATTCGTCGTGCAGTTCCCCTTGCTTTGGCTCTTATATCTGTGTCCAATCCAGAGCTTCAGATTCTCGACACACTTAGTAAATTTTCCCATGATACGGACCAAGAAGTTTCACACAATGCAATATTTGCTATGGGAATTGTAGGAGCTGGTAAGCTGAATATTAATCTTATTGTTTGATAACATTTGGATTAAGAATACTGAACCTGTTGATTAATAAATAAATGTTCGTATCTGTATGCTAACAATCAACAGTTTTCATTTACAAATCACCAGTTTCACCCAACTTGCAATAAATGAAATGCGGTAATTTGCTAACTAATACATTATTCAGACATAGGTGTAAATTTAATAACCCTCTAGGCATATCATCGAAATAGAATGATCATACACTAAATTTCATTAAAAGTCAGTGGTGAAGTCGTCACTTTTATTTGCACTAAATTTTCCTATTCAAGACTGATCACTTTATCGATATAGTCCCTGTGATTTTTTGCGTCTTGTGTTCATAAATGCTCAAAGCTGAGGTGATTTTACTACAGTACATTGCGATGGAATATTTTGTTGCCAGGCCAAGCTATGAAGAAACAAACCAGCCAACCTAACCAATGTCGCTGTACAGCACTTGTTAACACGAATGAAACCTAAGCATGACCTAGATAGGCATAATGGTTGAGATAACAAGATTGACTTTTAAGGACTGAAAAATTAAGGCAATGCTGATATAATTTATAATAAATTTTACAATACATTTTAATGACTACCAGGACGTAGGCCTACCCAATAACCCCTAATAAACTTCATTAACCACAATCAATTCATCTCCGTATCGCGAAGATTTGTGTGAAGAGTGTCAGTGCCTGTACTACTTTGTACTACTAAGAAATTATTCCAATACACGCAGCAAATGCACGCAGAGTGATCACTGAGCAACCTGCACTTTGATGGATTTATGATATAAGGCCTATAGCAACCGCTCTACAACCAGCAGTTTGATTATAAAAGGCCATAGAAAAGGCTAAGTACAGAATTTAAATCATAACTTCTGAATTTAGAGAAATTGTCCTTCAAGCTTGGTGAATAATTATACAGCATAGCCCTAACATCAGGCCTAGGAAGGACAGGGCTTTCTGTCATCCGGCCTAGCCTCGGAGTGAGTGTGTGTGTACTAATACCATACTATTACTGTACTACATGGTTCTTCATTCTTCTTCGATGTGTGGGCTCTGTTGTGGATTTAAAAAGTACAGTATAAGTATTTAAATTTGTTTAGTTTAAAATCAGAAATGACGACGACAATGGCGGTGGATCAGACACTTTGTTAGTTGTTACCATACCACGATAACCAAAATTTGGCAAGTCCGATTAGTTTCAAATTTCATGGAAGGCAATGAATGACTGGTGACAACAAATTTGTGTTTAGTTTTTACGTACAAAGGAACGTAAACACCCGCAGGGTTCTTGTGTCAGGAAATAATTGCTCCTTCAGCTTTTTTTCCTATAGTGTACTCAAACTTTATTATAAATTATATCAGCGTTGCCTTAATTTTTCAGTCCTTAAAAGTCAATCACCTTGTTATCTCATAACCATGATGCCTATCTAGGTCATGCCTAGGTTTCATTCGTGTTAACAAGTGCTGTACGGCGACATTGGTTAGCTTGGCCTAGCAACGAAATATTCCATCGCAATGTGCTGTAGTAAAATCACCTCAGCTTTGAGCATTTATGAACACAAGATGCAAAAAATTGGCTATTAAAAAATATTATTATTTTCCCAATAACAGCTGTAAAAATTTGCCCATAAAATTGTACTCGCCACCAATATAACATGGCCGAGTCTGGCTGGACACATCACATGACGTGCATTCAGTAGAAAAAAAAATACTAGGCCCAAAAATTACTTTGATGGGGGTTATGTAGCCGATGACCGTTTTTCCTTATCCTAGATACCAAAGTAGGTATTGAAAAACTTTGCTGTTCCAAATGTAACAATCCACTGGCAAAATTAAGGTTTGTATAGAAGATTGAGGTTAAGAAATGCTAAATAAAATGGAGAAACTACAGTAATTTTTTTTTACTATATCTTTTTTTTTTTTTTTTTTTAGCCAGGGTATGCACTGCATACCTTGCTTGCCTTGACAGTCCACCACTGAATGAAACACTTTAAGAAACAGGGTTTTAAATACATTGTATACAGTGTTCAAATGAATAAATAACACAATGAAGATATAAGCATATCTTTATAAATGATTACAGTAATAATTACACCATATTGGTGGCTTGAACTTGTTTATTTTCATGATAGGTACAAACAATGCACGGCTTGCAGCAATGCTACGACAACTTGCACAGTTCCATGCTAAAGATCCCAACAATCTATTTATGGTTCGCATCGCTCAAGGTTTGACACATTTAGGTAAAGGCACTTTGACCATGTCACCATATCACAGTGATCGTCAGCTCTTAAGTCAAGTGGCTACTGCAGGTCTTCTTGTAACAATCACGTCGGCTTTAGATGTCAAGAATAGTAAGTTTTCATATAAATATTTTTACCTTCATAATTATGGCTCCTATGCAATAGCAACATTTTCGATTGCTGTGTGTCAGACAATTTTTAAAATGTTGGAATAAAAGCTTGCCTTGGTTGGGTATTTGGATAAATTTTGATTTTGGAAATAGTGGAATAAATTATGAATGAATTTGGCATTAGTGCTGGAAACAACATTGATGCCATTGTTTTGGTTTAAGCAGCAACCATATCCTATCCAATGGTGGGTCCCCATTGACATATGCCACTTGAAGTAGGACTAAATGTGTTGTTTTTTGTACAAAACAATTTTTAAAACAGTGCAGTTTATGATCCCAATTTTACATGGGACAAGTATTATACCCCTGTCATGGGACAAAATATATGTTACTATAATAATAATTGAGCATAACCCTTTAAATCAGAAGCACTGAATAGAGATTGGTGCATTCACAAAATAACATTAAAAAAAAATTATTATAAATGAATGATATCCATTAATACAGATCAAGTTTAGCCAACTCTTCTAATCTTATGTTTAAAAGAGCAGGACTAATAAATAGTAATTGTAAAATGTAATCGTAATAAAAATCTCCATCATAATAAAAATTATAGGTATTTTTAGCGTGCCTTTTTCCAAGGGAGGTGCTGGCGATGTTATTATTACCCCTGGCCTTGCCCAAGAACACAAGCAAAAAAATCAGTGAACGTTCAAAACTCCTAGCCACAATGTCGAGAGAACACAAGTACATAAAATAAGTATTCGCATCAAACAAAAATTAAGGATGCAGCATGTTTAAATGCCTGCCAATAGCATTCTCAGACTGGAAATATTACATGGGATTAGGCCGATTAAAGAAAAATTTAGGGGTAATATTATTGCTTTATATATTGGGTTAGGTAATAAATATGAGTAATTGGAGAGATGATGTCAAGATTGACATACCAGATAAATTGTGCTCTATTTAAGGGAAAAATGAATTGGCAAAATAACTTGGGCAAATTGGATTGTGACATTTATCGTAAAGCTTTGTCCTACACTCTTACTTTTGACAGCAAAGTATGCACTCTCTGTAATTAAAATCATGAGCATAGCAAAAACAATTGCGCACTACATACAGTCAATCACTATGGCTGCGCAATTGTTTCCATTTTGAAGCTGATACATTTATCTCTCATAAAATATCAAACATATTTATATTTTCCACTTTAATGGAATATTTACATGACTTTTAAAAGTATAGTATATTTCAACTTCGCTAATTCTAATTTTAACAGATATTAATTAATAAATAATTGAGGATTATAATAAACTATGTCATTTTAGGGTTAACGAGGGTTAACTATTCGAAAAATCAATCGAAAATCTGAGTATTTTTCAGTTTTACGCTGACTTAGCTTTATAGTCGAACCAATCAATCTTTAGACAGAATTATAATGGACACAGAAGTAATTTTAACATAAATATTTTACGGAATCCGTTCCTGAAATATACAAATAATAACATACTAAAAGTCCGAAAAAAATCTAATCAGGGGAACATTGTTCATTATAAAGATATTTAATGGGTTAAAATCAAACGCTTTATTGCACAACTGCTCTGCTGGAAGCGTATAAATGCATGTCGTTGCCAAGTTGTTGCTAACGAACAAATGTGAATTATAGGGTAATACGCCCCGCGCGATCCAAAGGCGGGGAACACGTAGGTTTGTAGCGTCAAAAGGATCTGTTGCCGAGTGATCTCCTTCTCAATAATACCTCCATGCTGTGACATTCCAAATGCTGTACCAATCTCAGGCAGACTAGTTAAAAATCACTTGGAACAACCTGGGTTAGGCCCAATAAAAAAAATTATTAGTTTGTTATCTCGCACACATGTCTTCGATGATGACTGAAAGAAAAAAAAATGTGAAAATTTTTTTTTAAATACTTAGTAGCTATTGTTCATGCTTTATATGAATATCAATGCACTAACAAGTAACCCAAGGGTGATATTTGGCTTTAGCAAAATAACAAATAATAAAATAAAAAGACTTCCTCATAACTATTCCAGCATGCTGTAACTATCCCATATACCAGCAAACCCTTTAAAAGGGCATTCAGGCAGGTTGGTGCACCAGGTTTTGCCAGAATCTTATCTCAATAATCCAATTAAACATCAAAGAAGAATACCTCTACTTAGAGTCATTATCACAGCAGGCAATGCTGTTTCTCAATAAATTACCAGTATAGTATTTAAAAACCTGGCTTGAAAATTTTAAAAACCTGTTTAAAAAAATTTGGCATTTTTATTACCTGAGCTATAATTTCAGATAAAAATCATAATAGATATGCTTTTGAATTTTAAAAATCAATAACTTATGTTAGAAGTTACAACATGGTTTTTGAGTTAATTGTGCTAGTCTTCTTATGAACTATTCTTAACTAATGAGCTTCACTGTTAATCTTGTTACAAAATTTCCTGAAGCAGTAATTAAATAGAGATAAGAAGAGATCAGCAAAACCTGGTTCAAAAATTGAAAATTTGGTAAATGGTGAAGTTTACTCATGAGCTGTTTACCAGTTTTTAGTCAAACAAGCTTGTTGCCTTTTATAGAAAAATCAGTTTTACAACATATCAAAAAATATTTTTCTTCTGAATCCTGGCTTTAAGGATGATTTATTACAAAGCAGGTTTCCTCATGAAAAACAGCATCATTAATTTTGCTAGGCAGTACAAACAACAAATAAATCTTATTGTAAATAAAAATTAAAAAAATTCTTATAAAAATACTACTAGTTGAATTTTATCATTATTATTCCTCAATATCATATTATAATTTATTAGTTTTTTCCCGCATGTGTGTGTCTTTGTTTATTTTTGGGATTTACTATTGCACAATTGTCATGTGAAGTCTTTTGTCGTTTCATTTATATTCTTATATTTCAACATTTCTTGCATATTTACCCTTTTTTTTCTTCTTTGTCACTCTCAATTTCAAGTCATTTTTATATTAATAAGTCCACTATTTAATATATATTTTATAGCCTATCATCATTCTATAGCAGTATTTTCAAAAATAGTGTTATTAGGTTGTGCAATCTCATGAATTGTATAACAATGCAGACCCACCTAAAATAATAACATTTTTCAAAGGCTTTTTTAAACAGCAAACCAAACAATTACTGTTATGTTTAGTTTATACTATATTGTGTATTTCATCATCCTTTGCCTATACTGCATAACCAACAATTCTTTCTTCAAAATTTGCAAAAGAAATTCAATCCATTCATCCCTTAATGTACATGGTTGGAATGGAGACAAAAATACCAAATGAAATGCCCTTGAATTATGCTATACCATTACTGTGGTGGCAGAGGGCCAGGTAGCAACGGGCCTAGATCCCTGTGAATTCTGTGATAGTTTCTTTATTACAAAAATTTTTACATTAATTTGTATTTAATGCATTTTAGAATGTTGGGTTTTTTTCTATTAACAGCTATTCTTGGCAAGTCTTCGTATCTGCTGTATGGATTGGTTTCAGCAATGAAACCAAGAATGTTGGTCACATTTGATAAGGACTTGCAGCCTCTACCAGTTCCAGTCCGTGTTGGCCAGGTAATTTTGATGAAAATCGATATCTTGTCGACTGTTGAGGAACATTGTCATATATTACAGTTTATGTACTTTTGATTTTTGGTGATGTTCAGGAGTCATTGTACATAGTAAATGGCAGATTTTTTTCTTTCTGATGTAGGCTGTTGATGTGGTAGGCCAAGCTGGTAGACCAAAAACTATCACCGGCTTTCAGACACACACTACACCAGTCCTACTGGCCCAAGGAGAACGAGCCGAATTAGCTACTGAAGAATGTATCCTTTTTATTGTGATTGTTACTCATATATCATATATTCAATCCTTAAATGTTATTGGAGACTTTAAATGCTGTTTTCTTCAACTTTTCATTCAGATATACCATATACACCAATTGTTGAGGGTTTTGTCATTTTGAAGAAGAATGAAAATTATGAGGAGTAATGGTGAATCTCATTTGCTGTGTTTACAAGCGAAAAGGAAAAAAACATTACATAATATACAGTTTAGTATGTGTTTACTGAGGTTAACTCTATATAAACATAAGTAGTACAGTATTCCGAAAACATTGAATGGATGACACATTTAAACCTAAGGATCTGAAACCTAAGCATTTGTGTAAGGATCTGGTACTCGGCGGAATACTGCCATGTGCTTGCTTCCAGAATTCCTCTCAACTTTTTTCCCTTCTTCTGTGCTTGATTCTACTTTATCAACGACAGGGTCTTTTGCCTGAAGCAGAAAAGTATATAAAATTCAAAAGTTTAAAAAAATGCATTCACATCCAAGACCATGATTTCTTAAAAACCTATAAAAGGTAGTGTGAAAAGATTGCCTTAAATCAACCTGATTTACAAAAACTAATCTGAAACTCTATAGATTGTGTTCATACCAATTCTTCTTCCGTCATTCTCTCAAAAAATGGGTGTTCCGTGAAATGCGTTACCATCCATTCATGAACTCCTACAACATCTGTAATGGTATAGATTGTGGCCTGCCAAAAGAATAAATATATTATTGGATGAAATTCATAACCTGAACAGAAATAAATAGCATATAGTGTTGGAAGAGAAGAGAGAGGGAAGAAATAGTCTTCTTTTGTTGTCTTGAAGGAAATGTTTTCAAATATATGATGTGTGATTAATTGCAACTTCCATTACATTGCTGGAAATGCAAGATCATCAACTGTTTTGGAAGGAAGTAGATAAGGAACAAGGCATTACCTACCAATATTATACTACTGCAGGGTAGTGGTTGAGAGCCAACCACTATAATAACTGCTCCTACCTCATATTTAATGTTAAATAATATACTTCATACAAAATATCTGACAACCTTACTCCTTCAGCAAGAATGTATGCATATTCTGATAACAATGTTGGACTGATGATTCTCCACTTGTGTTTTGTTTTCTTGAAGTGTGGATCTGGAAACAGGAAAAACATTTTCTGAATCTGGAAAAAAAAGTGAATGGAAATCTAATAGATAACAGAAGTACATTTGACAAGTAATCACTAACAATCCTATTCTTTTGTAATGTACCCCTCGAATTTTAATAAGTGGGACAAGTTTTCAAGTGTCAAAGTAAGCATAAACAAACATCTCATTACCTGTCCCTTTTTGAAAAAATTAGGAAGATACTTCATTGCATTGCATCTGCAGCATGCAACATTCTGGTACAGCCCTGGATGGTTTTGACGTAAAGCTGTAATACGGTCCTTTACATAATCTGCAACTTTTACACGAATTTCCATCCCAAGCATTAACTTTTCTGGAAACATTGTAGATAATGCAACTGTGAACAAAGGAACATGGGTGTCTTTATTTCAACTGTATTCCATAGACATGTACACTCATCTCTTACTTTTTTCATGTTCAGAAACTGTACGTATTTACAAGCTTAAGCCGATAAATAATGTGCCCACCTTATCAGACACTGCTTAACCACATAGGGTATAAGAACATGAATTCCTAAATCACACTCCTGAAATACAGTACAGGGTTGGTGTCTGGCCGTAGAACTTAATAACTGTTAGTACGAATGAACAAAATTTTAAATACTGGCAAATGAGAAACTTTGCTTCATATTTAAAAGGCCCAAAAATGGTATTATTTTGAAGATTAGCCCTACATTTGGCATTATGCAGTATCAAAACCATAAAGAGCAGCAAAAAGTATGATTTTAGATGGTGAAATGAAACGGGGTCGTCTTATACGCCCGACATACAAAAATCGTCTAAAAATCTTCTCAAACTTCAGGGGGTTGATTATTTTAGGGCTGGGCTAGCAAAAAATACATTAAAACTAGACCAATATTCAATAGCTGACTGTTACTTCAGCAACTAGACCTTGGTCCAGCAAAAAAAGAAATTAAATTTTTACAGCCCTGGGATTGTCTTATACACAGGTTATGGTATAACTGTTTTTTAAAGTGATAATTTTTTTCCCATTTTACCATTCCTACATCAACATTAGTTGTTAAGGTCCCACACACATGTGTTTAGCAGTAATACTGACATTCCAGAAAGCTCCATTTCAATGACTACCAAGTGTCATTGAGGCATTGCAAATATTTAATTTGGTAGGAAATTGATCCTGGTGACATGTTTATGATGAAATTGTTTAAAGAGTTGTTAATATATCCTCGTCAATTGATTGATTAATTTAACTTAATATGTGGCCAATCGTGTTTCAGAGGTAATGGCCAGAACATGCTGCAATGTGAAAAAGCTTGAAATCTATTTCATTGGACTAAACTAACATACATCATGGTATGCTGTTATTTTCCCCATTTTGACTGGTCTGGCTGTCTTTGCCATATAATGTTGACCTTCAAGATTTTAGACGGGATAGAAAAAAGCTCGGAATAACACAATGTACCTTATCTGCAAGAATGTGAGAAAAGATGTTGGTATACACTATAATTATAATTTTTTTTATGTTTTAAACTTGAAGTTGCTTCATAAACTTATACCCTTTCACACTCCCATTTGCAAATAGTTTTGAGATATCCTATAGTGCCACAGGCAACGGTGAAAAAATTAATGTTGCGCTCTAGGCTTACAGAACTTATTATAGCATCGGTAGATTTTTGCATAATTGCTGCACATCTCTAACAATGATAAGTTCAAATGAGGCAATGTGCAGTCACAGTATTTCCCAGGAACCTGAGATTGGAATGCAAGCTACATCTCCACAATTGCCGATATATGAAAAAACTCACTGCTGTGTTGGAGAGACCTTTTGTACCTTGTTAGCAAAACCACGGCCTGCCAATAATAATAATAATTTGATGATCTGGCCAATTAGCGCACCTGCTGCCACAAAAAAAAAATGGAAAATTTCAGAAATTTCTTTATTTTTATTGCGCCTGCCTTGAAATCTCCTAAAAATAAGATATGTATTTCTTCCTAATTATTTAATTTAAAGCATTTACTCTTTATTTACATTGAAAAAAGAAATAAGTTTGCAAAACAAGGTATACAAAAAGTCTTGGCTTATGCCTTTCAAATCAAAACAGGTAGCAGTGATAAGAAAATCTAACAACTTGCAGAATCTGGAAGGCATGCATTGAGTTGTGAAGGAGTGGGATTTGATGAAGCTTTACACAAATTACAAGTTACTCTCTTGAAATATTTTTAAAAAAAACAAAAAAAAACAAGCATACCAAGTAGTCCACCATAGCCGCATCCAACATCAAGAAATTCAACTTCTTTCTTCACAACAGATTTAGGGTCAAAATATGATGGGTAATACACTGACCAATCCATTGCATCTGGACATACTGGACTGTGTGGAATACAAGAATGCAAACAAATATGAACATAAACTAGAAATGCTGCTCCTACACTGCACATTACAAGCATAGCCTCCCCACAGTGTGATTTTTCTCTAAAAAATTGATAAGTAGAAGATTGAAACAGCTATGCTCCCCTTCCCTTACACACCCCAACCGCAAAAGCCTAATCAAGGACCTACTACTATTCTATACTGGGAGTCACAAAGAAAATTATGATTATGGCACCTCCAGATGCCCAGTAATGGCACTCAGTCAGACTTAAAATTTGAATATTTTATCTCCATTTAAAAAAAAACGTTTACAAATGTAGGGGGTCCTGGCTACAGTCGATGTCATTGACGCATTATGCTGCAATGTATCAACAAAGCCTTTTTGGATCAGGGTGCTATGGGTAGGGAAACCAAAGGGGGCCTCTAAGGGTCAGTGAACAAGTTTTAAATTGCCTTGAAATGCTTTTTGAAAGCAGTGTTCCTCGACAAAATTATTGACTTCCTCCTGGCAGGAGCTATGCTCTTCCTCCCTTTGACACCCCTCCCCTCATGGGCGTTGCATGGGACTTATCAAGGACCTATAGTCTATTCTATATTGTGGAGTTGCAAAGCAAATTATGATTAGGCCTATGGCACCTCTAGATGCCCGGAAATGGCACTCATTGAGACTTAAAATTTGAATATTTTATCACATTTTTTTGATAATAATGTAGGGTGGTCGATGTCAGAGACATTATGCAATTATGTATTAACAAAGCCCTTTTGGATCAGAGTGCAGAGCGAGGACCCTCATGAGTATGGGCACCTAAGGGTCGGTGGACCGCCGCACAAGAGCGCATAGACGTTACACCACTGAGCACGAATAACATTCCCACTAAAAAACTGCGTTTTTAGGTCTCCAACTTTTGGCCTTTTTTTTGTCATCTAAACAGGAGATTACTCACATCAATGTGTTCTTTCCATTGAATTAATGTGAACCACACTGTAAAGTTTTTTAATTGTACAGAGGATATCTCAAGAATCTGCTAAAATTTTGCATAATTGCATTGGTTATATATTAAGATTTGGTCAAAGCCTAATTTTCGGAAATATCTAGGCAGAAATCGGCACTAATTTTCGGAAATGCGCGGACGGATTTCTAGGCCAAATTTTTTGTGCAGCTAGAGGATATATTCCCCGTGCAGGCCTTACTATTATTATACAATCTGGAACTATATTTGAAGTCAAAGGATATAATTTTTTGTGTGCTCCTGCTAGCCTGGCCGCGCCCAGGTATTAACTATTATTCAGGCCTAGACCTAGGGCCTAGGCCTACCTAGAAAGTGGTATGGTAGGCTAGGCCTAGCTATTTTTATAGTTAATCTAGCTAGGCCCCATGCTTATAAGAGTCTAACTAGCCAAGCTATCTAACTAGGCCAAGCTAGCTAGGGGCGCCTACCGGGGCTAGGCCTAGCCCTACCAAGCCTATCTAGCCTTGGTAGGTTCCATGAGCGAGGAGCTAGGGCCTAGGCCTAGCCTGGGTGGAACTTAGGCCTAGGCTAGGCTAGGACCTAGGTTTAGGCCTAAATATATTAAAATAGAATACAATTTGTAATTTTAAGTAGGCATAACTATTTATAAAGCGTTAACCCTTACTATTCAAAAGTATGATCAGCAATGGGGTTTGAATGCGCTCTTTGACGGTAAAACTTCTTCTGGGGCATGGGGGCCGCCATCTTTTTATTTTAGCTTACAATTTTTTTCTCTCTCTCTCTCTATCTAGCGCCACCGCCGACGTGATTTTTAGGTGAGCAAAAAAGAAATCGAGTATGGGACGCCAATTAAATTAGGTATGGCGCGCACTATGCGCAATAAAGAGTGAGTACCCCAAAATTAGACTTTGGGGGGGGGGGGGGGGGGGGGTATAATTTTTTGTGTGCTCCCCACTTCCACTTGTTCTACTGGGAAGGGTGGGCTTGGCCCCTAACTTTTGTGACTGTTCCCAAAACCAGTGACAAACCTTTACGGATGCTGCA
>NW_022704401.1:2902144-2911885 GCF_011630105.1 Anneissia japonica | reverse complement strand
CTATTCTCATTAGAGAGGGCGCACTTTATTGACTGTATAAAGTATACATAAAAGCGAGAGTATTCCAGTGGATGCGATCTACAACCTCTGAATTTGCCTAGTAACGATGAATTCGTCGAGAAAATGGTAATATTTTATGAGAAATAGGTCTGTATTTCTCTTTTTTTTTTTTATTCTTTTGCATAAAACTAAAATTCATGCCAATATTTTTCCATGATTTATAATAATTGGAGTAATGCAAATGCATATTTTCTAAAAAAAAGTCAGTTTTTAGTGAAATTTTGCCGGGAATGGGGCTTTAACATACTAGCTTTTTTCACTTTACATTATGTTTTTCGTTTTATTCAAGAAATAATTATTGTGTCTTCCTCTCTGTGGGTACCAGTTTCTTTCTGCAAAGAATAGGCCTAATAGTACAATATGCATGATGAATACATAATTTTCTTTTTAGGTTGTGATATGGCTAATGCTAAATGCAGTTTAGAGGTTAAGATAGAAATGGATTCCACAATGCACATGACAAATGGCGAACAAATGGTTTGAATGAATGTGTCAAATTCAATTTTAAACTGAGTGTTAAGTTATAGATATATTGTTAAACATTTTATTAGACTCCCAATATGTTTTAACTGATATAATAGAAACTTGTGATTAACAGAATCAAATGCTTGTTTTAAATCAATGAAACAAATGAGACTCTACAGGAGCCCCCCATCTTCGAGATCCCCTTTTGGAAAGAAAAAAAAAAAGGGAAAAAAATTATTGTTTTTATTTCCGAATGTCTAGAAAACAAATATTTTGCAGGGCATGTCCCCAGGCCACCTAGTCTAGTGTTGACTCTCGATCGGCCCCTTCGGCTCTGGATCCGCTCCTGCTCTTCAACGTTTTTTGTTATTAGGTATAAATATACTTTCCAATGTGCTGCTGCAGTAACCTTTTCTAAATCCGGCTTGTTCTTCATGGATTACACTATATTTTCAAGTCAATTGAAACTAAAAGGATTACAGTACACTAAAGTTGTCTGGCTTATCTTATCGCCTTTTTTGTACACATACATCACTTGAGCATATTTTTAAAAATTCAATAAACTACAACTGATCCCAGGGGCCTTGCCTTGTGTTTTAAATGCAGATTATATTTCTTCTAGTTCAACGTTAAAACAATCGCAATGGAATGGATCAGTGAAATCAGAAACATCATTATTTTCTGTATCAGTTGGGAATTAAATTTAAAATGATCGTACCAGATATTCAGTGAAAGGTTAGAATAAAATTTTGGCCCGTGATGGGAGTGGAAGCCAAAACCGACAACTTCCAGACTGTTTGAGGTAGCAAACCTGCAGAAAGACAGACCGACAGGAAAAAATCTCAGATGATGAAGGAACATATTGTACCTGCGTCCTAACAACTCGCTTGGCAGATCATCATCTAAAATACCTGATGGTCGTTGGACGTGCCTTCTTGGTAGAAACTTTGTAAGCAGACTCTGGTAAATAATTTCTAGACTATATGTTGTCGTAGTATCGGAGAGCAACATGTTCAGATGCAAATGGAAGATAGAGATGTTGCCCAATAATCTAGCCTGGGTTCTATACCCAAATTTGGGTTACTTGCTCTTTATTGCGCTTAGTATGCGCCATACCTAATATAATTTAATTGACGTCCCATACTCGATTTCCCCTTTTTGTTCGTCTCTAAATTAACTTTCTCGTTAATGGCGCTGTCCAGAATGAGAAAAAACATAAGGGACTCGTGGCAAGTCTACCAATCAGTAATCCAGATAAACAAGTGGAACAGCAGGCAGCGAGTAATACGAACGTCATAATAGACAAGAGTAATTGGTATGATCAAGCATGCAGTACCAGTTGAGGAACAATAAGGGCTATTAAATATACTGTATATATTATATTCTTGGCGGAGTGTTTCAATTGTAATTATAAGGTTTAATTGGAGACCGCCCTCTCTACGGAAAATCGGTGACAATGTACTACAAAGTCGGCGATTCTAAGCTAATTTAGTTAGGTACTGTATTTTGTTGATTAGAAACCAGAAAGTAAGTTTATTAATATAACAGTTTATAATATGTTAACTATCATTGAGATGCAAGCCAGGATATTATGTAATTGAGATTGTCTGGTACAGTAGTACTAAATTTTACAGGCAGATCGTCATGCTGGACTCCACAAGTGTTTACTATTAACTAACTTTACTATTTGTCAGTAAAAATTGCTTTTAATGAAAATTTAATTGATCTGATTTGAATGCAGTTTTCGAACACCTACAACTGTACATGGGTTAGTTCTGAATAAATGTTGAGTCTGAATATACGAAACATTAGGCATGTTCAAACCAATAGTAGATTAAGCTCTTCATTACCTTTTATCACTTTAAATTATATTTCAAACTCAATATAGAAAATGTAATATTCATACACAAATTGTTGAACAGTTTCGTACACATTAAAGCTACATTTACACTAGACACAAAGACGACACAACATATTATAGCGTCATTTATATTTTTTAACAAGCGCATTTTTATTTTGTCGTTATTGTGTCTAGTGTGAATGTATTTTAATACTGTACTGTATCAGAATCCATTACATCTCGACACTTCCCTCCATGTTATTAGTATTCATCAAATCATGATTGTCCATGATCTTCAATTTGAAGTTCTTTGTGTTTTTTTTATTTAATTAAATCATGGTACTTCTATCTCACAATCTGAGACAGAAGAGATGGATTTTAAAAAATGTTTTTCGCGATTTCCTGACACCAATTTAAGGGTCTATGCAAAAGATTACAAGAAAAAGTCTGTCTGCAATGTTAAATTTAAATTTTAATTATGGGGTATAAATTATGCTTTCCCTATACGAAGTGAAATTTTAATTTGTTTAGCTCATGATAACTCTCAACAAAAATCCTTAACGACTTTATTCTGTAACTGTGCTTTATTTAGTGATGTACATAATACAGTTCATTCAGAATTTCTGGAATTGTTTCTTTGTAGAGCCAGGAGCTTTGTTGACCTTGAGAACATTGAACCGTACGGTCTTGCTCAATGGTCGACACTCACCAACAGTCACAACATCCCCAAGTTTTACATCTCTGCAAAAATAGATAAAGATAAAAAAAATCATTTAGGTTATTCTTAAAACAAACAAAAAATTAATGCTAAAAAAATCCTTGTTGTAGAAATGAAAATTTCAATTTTATTTCCACGAAATTGATAAAATGTTACTAGTTTTTATTTTGTTTTTGTTAAATTTAAATAATAAATTATGTTTTAAATATTGACGAGAATATGGTAAATATTTAATACTTTCAATTGTGATTGGCATCTTTTTTTTTATTTAGGCCCAAGCAGCTCAAATATTTACTTGATAATTTGACCAATGACCCCGAAAAAAGCTATGCTTAAAAAAATAATCATTTTCATTTTGCTTTTCTGTTTTTACTTGGGGCATGCATGGACAAAGCAAATACTTGTTAAGATGGACTACACTAGCCTAGGGAGTGAAGGTCCAAATGTATGAACAAATTAGAATATTGTACTTCCAATTTTGATGTACGATTCCCAATTATGAATGCCTCCTGTTTAGTACTGCATGCAATTAATGGAATGTCCGGGAATAATACGTGGATGAGCCCAACATCACTGGAATGATGTACAGTATTAGGGAGCCATCATACTGAGCAAATGAGCAGTACACAATGCCAAAAACAAAGGTAAAAGTATGAGAATAACCCATAAATTGCAGCGCCATTGTGCTGAATTGCTTATGGGAGTAGTCTGTGACTAGCAGCCGTAAAGGGCACTTATAGTAACTACATGTTTACATAATTCCATAAGGGTTGAAATGCCCATAACATCAGGGAAATCCCCATCTCTTCTGAAAGATGCAATGGGTTCTTTAAAGTGCACCCATGCCAGATGTGTACACTGAGCCGTTCCAAGGCAAGACAACGTAACTGCAACAAAAATAGCAGTTGCATTGTTTTCTCATGGGACAGACGCCCATTTTGAGTCCTTATCCGAGAAGACTTGGATTTACTAACCCACCCTGGTGGGAAGCGGCTGGACCCAGCGCCGATGTTAAGGCTATGGTTAGCAGCGCCCCTGCCTGCCATCTTGTGTACTGGGTTTTCTCTATTAGTGCTACAAACCTGAAACAAGGTGAGAGATGTACAGACAAGTTTTTATGTCTCTTCTCAAATCGATTGTACTTTTTGATGTAATGAAGATAATCACGCCGTATGACAATTGTGCGGTCCATCTTCATTTTTACAACCGAGCCACTAAGGATCCTTCCTCGAATGTGAACATTGCCAGTGAAAGGGCACTTCTTGTCTATGTATGTTCCCTCCTTTGCCTACATAATAACAAGCATTTTTGTCAATCACTATGCTTACTGTACTGTGTAACTTGTAATACAAAATTTGCTTAGCGAAAATACCCCACCACCTGTCCTAAAGGAGGAGATCTACTGCATTCTGTTACAGTTTGCATTCAACATATACCTTTATCCTTCAATTTTACACAAAATCTATAAAACATAAGGATAAAAATAGTGAAAAAAAAACATTCCTGTGCAAGCCCTATGTTTCACTTTCGTGTTGGTGCCATCTGTGTATCAGAAATTGATTTATGGTATCATCACTGTGACATATGAAGACCATCGTGAAAAACATCATTTACACAGAAACAGAGCATGGTTTCAAACCATATCAAGTATAATTGCTAGAACTACCAGATTAGGAATCTACTGTACTTATCGTCATATATCTTGGAATTCTCACCTCAGCCGGTGTCTTGAAACCTAGCCCTACATTTCTCACTAGACGTTGGACTTTGACCTTCGATCCTAAAACACGCTTTCGGTTCTGGAAAACCGTTGGTTGCTTTTGGAAAGCTCTCTCATTCTGAAATTAAAAGATTATGGGTCAGTGTTTATCAAGTCCTATTATCAACTAAAGTACTGTACTTGTGCAATCTGTGTATCAGAAAACTTTTTATGGTATCATCAACTGCAACATATGAAGACCATCGTGAGAAACATCATTTACACAGAAACAATTTAAACATTTATAACTAAAATTAAAGTAGAGGTATTTATTGATCAAAATAATCAAGAAACCACATTTCCGTTAAGGCCGTAATTACTACTAAACAATTTTGCAAGCGAATCTGCCATCTCCTCAGGGACATTATTCCTTCCCACCACATAGGGCAAATTCTGGCACCCCTCGTGCCTCCTAGCTCCCTACATAAATTTCCATTAATAATTCAACAGCCTAAGAGTGCTTTTCCCAGTCATTGGAACGATGCCTATGGGGGGAAATTCTATAGTTTGCTGCATGAAATATATCAGCGCATTTTGCACTCAAACTTCCTCAGGTACCCATTTATACTTATGGGTGGAGGGGAGCAACACAGATAAAGTGCCTTGCTCAAGGACACAACCAAAATGCTCAGTGAGGGATTGAAACCAAACAGTTCCTGCTGCGTCAAACAGCTTATTAAATATATGCCATTTTTATTACAAAATAAAATAAAACATTTAATCGAATTACAGTATGTATATCAGAAAAAACGATTAATATTTGCTACTTTTAAATTGCTGTATCCAGAGCCATCTTAGACACAATAAATAAACAGAACAATCCAAGGTAACTTATCGATTAAATTTCAATTAGATAGCATTGGCCTTGACCTAGATTTCTACTAAAAATTGATTGATTTGAAATGTTTTTAAGTACCCCCTGCCCTACAAGTACCAGCAAGCTGTTGTTAACCTACTCCCTGCCCCTACCAAAGCGTAATTTGGTAATAAAAATGTTGTGTAAGAAAAAAATGGACAACAATAGCTTTCATTTTGAGAAATATATCACTTAAATGAAAGATTGACGGCAATTAATCTTTTTTGTATTTGTCATTACCACATGCCAAAAAAAAAAGAAGAAATTTACATTGTCGGCAAATGGTACCCCGACCCCACTTGTAACGCTATTCAATTTGACATGTTCTGAAAGGGTACATGGATACTATAGGCAATTATTTAAAATTTGTATTTTTGTGAAATTTATCTTTTTTGCACTCTTCCAGAAACGGTAAAGGCTCTCATTGATTAGCTTAATTTGGTAGGCCGGGTTGAGGCTTAGTGTCTTCTATCGTATTGATGAAGATAAATTTTGCTGCGAAAGACGTGGAGACTTTTGTGTTGTTTTTATAACATTAATAAGATGTTGCCTATGTTAATGGTACATAAATCATGTGCTTAGTTAGGTAATTAGACCTGTCTATCTTTTATCATCGCAAATTTTCCGATCGATTAAAACATTGGAACTGCCATATATCTCCCAAAAATAAACATTATGTTGAATCATAATCTAAAAAGTTAATATCAATACCACTAAATAAATTTAAATGTCACATTTTACAATAATTGCTGAAAAAAACAACTTACAGTTGTGCACAGTTACTGCATGCACAGTTGGAAACAACATCATCAACTCAAAATGAGCAAAAGGAACAAACTGCGTACAATAAATCAGCACCAATGCACTTTAATACTCTACCCTAAACCCAAACCCTGATCTTAACTCCAGTCTCGCTCTCGCTATTCAACAAATCTAATACGGTTTTGCATCCGGTCGTAAAATTGATTACCAAATTATTTAACACTTACAATTGTTGTATTAACATACTCTGATGATTTGACTTTACATCCACTTATTACCTGATAATTCTAGTTTCTAATTAAGTTAATTAACCATTAAATTTGGACGGTTTAATATTTTCGCGGCGCACCACATTACACACCCAAAGTTGCCAACAGCTTTGCGGTGTTGCCAGAATCAGTGTTTCTACAAAGGTTGCTTAACGGCAGAATCCTGGCAGTAGGAGAACAGATAGGCAACTTGTCCGTCATATTGCAATTTTTTTTATCTTACTTCCGTATTTACTTTGCGCAGCGGCACCTATCATTTCAAAGCGTAACCTATGATGGATGATACTTAGTTCATACACTTGTCATCAAGCCAACAAGAAACACATTTCAGAAAGATTGGAGCCATTTTTATATAGGCATTAATATCCTCGCTGCATATTTACGGGTACGCGAATATGCTAGGCCCCACAATGTGCACGGCATAAGCCTCAGCTTCGCATACGAATCGTAATAGAAAGCAACAGAAATGTTATCGATAAATTACTAAGTTGGAAGACTAAATACGTAAAAATATTCATTTTAATGGTATATATTTATTTCACTCATATCAAAAATACGTAAAAATATTCATTTTAATGGTATATATTTATTTCACTCATATCAATTATTCATGTAACACGCGGTCTTTGAATTGCTTTGTATAAATACGATCTTCCAATTATGATCACCGATGTTTCCAAAATTGAGTACACGCTAGTGTTCGAGTCCAACGAAATGGAGGTACCCTTAGTTTCCAGATTCGGATTTGCATCCCAGCTACTCAATTTGTTATCTGAATATTTTAAACTATAGATTATAAGTTTTTATAGCAGGGGTTTTAAATTCATTTCTGATCAAATTTTTTTGTATTTTAAATTAACGATTTTCTAGGGCACAAAATCGTAAATATTGTGTACCACGAATTGTCCATTAAATTACACTTTATAGTGTCGGTCAAAATACACCAAAAGTATGACTGCGAGCCATGCTCTGCTCTGAGAAGTTAAGCCACAACCTGAGGCCTAGCTAGGCTACCTAGCACCGGGTACATACAATACACGTGTTTGTGTCCCGACAGCGTTTCACTGTTTTGTGGATCTGTTTTTTCGCCAACCACAATTTGTTTGGCCAAATGTTCTCACTTATCGAAATGAGCCAATTTTATGATTTAATTTATTGATTTCTACAAATAATGTATCTCTGTGTATTTAATTAACATTTTAGATAAATGGTTAAACTTGCTATTTAACAGAAAGTACAAAAAATCAAATGAATTTCAGACAGTAATCATACCTGGTCAGCCATCTTGGAAGGTTGTAGCCGAAAAGAACAGTCAAGAGCGGATCTCGCAAAAATTGTATAGCGCCACCTTTAAAAGTATTTATTGGGAAATTACATCTATGTAATAGGTGGCACACAAAAAGGTGGTACATAAACATTGCACAACTTATAAAAGAACAAACAAAATTATAAACAAAGAATTAAACTATTAACTTAATCAACAAAAAATACATAAAGGCCTACACTTAGAAATTGAAATTGGCAATTAAAAGTACAACTCCAAAGAGAGAGGGGTCACCAAAAGCAGGTGACTATATAGAGCAGAATTTATTTATATTTATTTATTAATTTATTTATTTTGTTTCTTTTTTACAACAATGTTAGGCCTATAATATACTGTATTCAGCAGGGTTTTTTTTTTGTTTTTTTTGTTTTTTTTTGTTTTTGTTTTTTTTTTTGGTTTTGGTTTTTTTGTGGAGATTTGTAATAGATACCATGAGAAAATGAATAATTTCTGTGGAAGTCACAATTTAGGAATATGGCAAACCAGTTCTTTCTTAAAAACAAGTAAATTATAAAAAAAGAATTAAGCTGTTAACTTAATTAACAAAAAACATATATTGCAATTTAAAAAAAATACAGAAACAAAGAAAGAGGGCCACCAATCAGGTGTCTACTATAAAAGCGCAATTGAGTTTTTGCCACAATACTTGGCAATACTAAAAGCATTTTCATTGTTACTTCATGTATGTTCATAAACTACCTAGAAGAAGTAGCAATGAATATGGCAAACCAGCTCTGTGTGTATGAAGCAATATTTCCTACCTATTTGGTCAGTATATTCTTTATTTTGATCAATATAGTACGACTTGTTTAGAAGCCATCCCAAATGCAGTCGGCATAGCCATACCGTGGGAACGTGCATTATATTTCTCGTTACAAACTGTTTATTTGTACATTAAGACATTGTCTCTGATAATGATCATTCATTGCTGCTTAAGATAATAATTTACTAAGATCACTAGATTTACTAATACGTAATACATCATATTTATTTGGAAAAACGCTTTTTAACAGCGGCACACATCACATCAATGGTGCATCCATAAAAAAAACCATAACAATCAAAATCATTAAAACCAACAAAATCAAAACAACACAAAAAATGGAATGATTAGGGAGAATGGAACAATCTCCCCGCTGTTCTTACAAGGCAGAACACAATTTGAAAATACAGGGTAGCCATTCTCAGGACAAGAAACAACTTAACCAAGGAGGTATATGTGTAGGCCTATGGTGCATGCACTTACACACACACACACACACATGTATACATACACATACACACACACACACATGCACACACATATATATTATACGGTATTATATATTAGGGAGCCAAATGGCCGAGCGGTTAAAGCAGGGGCACCGTGATCATAATAGCCAACAATATCGGCACGGGTTCGCGGCCGGCTCGCTCCTTTCTCTGGTGGTGGAACAACAAGTCTTCTCGGATACGGACTATAAACCGTAGGCCCAGTGTACACAAATGCTCATGTGCACTTTAAAGAACCCAGTATCTTTCGAGATAAGTAGGGGGTTACCCTGGTGTACTGGTTCATTCGGCCCCTGTCGTGGACAGATGAAAGTGCGCCGGTTTACTGGCTGCTGAAGACATGAAGTGACCCTTAGGGGAGGAGAAAGTTATTGTAAAGTGCAACATCTAGTCTAGTATTATGCGCGCTATATAAC
>NW_022704401.1:2901264-2901732 GCF_011630105.1 Anneissia japonica | reverse complement strand
TTCATAGGCCTATTCTTTCACCATCATTACACATTGAGGCCCTTCTTTTAGGTACAACGATCTATCTTAAATTTTCTTTCTCAAGTTTGGGACTATTATGTTTTTAAATAACTTAGAAGGTAAAGGAGGGTAAGCACAAGGTTTAACCTAATAAAAAATTTTGTGTTTTTAATTCTAATTTCGTCGGAATTGATCAAAACTCCCTAAAATGTGCAATTTTTAGAGGAAATTGGCCTACCTCAACAAAATATGCGATTTAAAATTTGAGGTTTTCAGGCACTTTCCCGGCTGAAAAGGGCATTCAATGGGGAAAGATTTTCCACAGATGGATATTGTCCCTTTGTCCCCCGGTGCTTACGCCACTGCGGAGAATATCTGGCGGCTTAGATCAAATGCGCTATGGACACTTTTTGAAGTGGAGAAGGGGTTGCAGGCCAGGGTATTGTGATATCTGTTCATTATATCATT
>NW_022704401.1:2900063-2901225 GCF_011630105.1 Anneissia japonica | reverse complement strand
AAAAAAAAAAAAAAAAAAAAAAAAAAAAAAAAATCAGCTCACTGGTCCTGAAAAGATAGTTTTAGATTTCTTTTTTTCCCCTTTTGTTGTTGCCCAAGGAAGGGGGTCAGGACCCATGACCCCTCCCCCAGATCCGCAAATGTGAATTGCGAGAAAATGTAACTCGGTTGGGTACTGGATAAACATTCTCTTTCCCATCCTTCTCCTCTTTCTTCCCTTCTTCTTTTTTTGCATTACAAAAATCTCCAGACATTATATATTTTTCGCCAAAAAGTGGGGGGGCCCGGGCCCCCCCGGCCCCCTTCCGCCGGCCATGTATAAGACTCCAACCATTACTACATTCGTTGAGAGCTATGCTACACGATGGATTATTATGTCCTTTATTCGAATACTGTATTTACCTTTCTTTGATGATTTATATATATATATATATATATATATATATATGTATATATAAAATAACACTGCAGTTGTTAACATACACTCTTACGCTGACGAAGGCAGCAGGTGCTGCCGAAAATTTCGTTAAATAAATGTACATGTCTCAAATTATGTCAAAGTGTCCGGCGTTTATGTTAACAACTGCAGTGTTATTTTATACAATCGAGACATACGTGGAACTTCATCGACTAAATCGATCAGATATGAATTTTATGTATATATATATACACATATACATATTCATATATATACATATATATATATTTATACATATATATATATATGTTTATGTGTGTATATATACTTATATATAAGTGTACATTATATATAAGTATATAAGAATATAAGTGTATATATAAGTATATATATAGGCCTATATAAGTATATATGTAAGTATGTGTATATATGTATATATATAAGTATGTATATATAAATATATATACGTATATATAAGTATGTATATGAATATATATATATAAGTATGTATATATATAATATATAAGTATGTATATATATTATAATGCATATATGTATGTATATATATAGGCCTATATAAGTATATATGTAAGTATGTGTATATATGTATATATATAAGTATGTATATATGTATATATATATATGTGTATGCATATATATATGTATATATATATGTGTGTATATATATGTGTATATATGTAGATATATAAGTATGTATATTATGTAAATATATATATACGTATAT
>NW_022704401.1:2897857-2899885 GCF_011630105.1 Anneissia japonica | reverse complement strand
GCTACCTATAACTTAACGCTTCCTGTCCTCTCACTGGACACTGAGGCTTCGCTACCGATTATCAGCTTAAACTTTGCTCCACTATGTGAGCCCTCAAGTCTTATGAAGGTAGAGATACTACTGGTCTTAGATCCGTAATGATATTCTACTGGTTGGTCTCTGGTCTCTGGTCAAAGCAGTGTGACGCTTGCTGAGATAGCAAGAGATTGCGGGTTTGATTCCCATCAGAGACCGCATACCAAGATAACCCTGGTTCTTAGGCTGCCTGCGGCCCAAATTTTGCCCAGAAATGCCCCTTTAAATCATTTAATAAAACTTACCATTTGCATTAATGTTTAATTAACTCCAAATATTTGAAATTTGGCATTATTGCCTTTTCTGGACATCTGATGTGTTATAGGCCTATTTTTAAAATTTAATCCAAGCATGGTGGGGCAGAGGTGGATGTTGTAAAAATAGAACCCTCTTTAAAATCCTGCCTACGGGCCTGATATTATCGCATCAAATGGCCCGGCAATTATTCTTGTACTGCGGCCATTTCGCGCCCTATGCCAAGTATCGAAATGCACGCCATCGCGTCAGGATTCAATATTTCGACATTTTATATTTAATGTCGAAATATTGAATCCTGACACGATGGCGTGCCAGAAATTTGCAAACAAGGGTTTATGAATCAATGGGCCAACTAGAGGGGTCGTGACAAAGTGCGAGCCAGCGAGTCATGCGAGGCAATGCGCTAGCCATGCGAGCCATACATTTTAAAACTTTTTTTTTTCTCACCGGGGAGCTTTGCCTGTGTAGTCCAGTCATGCGCAGTACATACATTTTTGGACCTTTCTTGAATCGTCGATCCGAAAGTATGCAGCGCTGATAGATGTTTTTAAAATACAGATATAAAGATACATACATAATATATATATATATATATATATATACTGTATTTATTTATACATTTATTTATTTATATATATATATAATTTTATATATACTGTATTCATTTATATATTTATATATTTTTATATTAATTTGTATAATTATATATATATATTAGTAATGTAATATATATATGTATATATATATATATTTATATATTTATTTTTATATACTTATTTGTGTGTATATATTTATTTATATATATATATATACTGTATTATTATTTAAATATACTGTAATTATTTATATATTTATTTATACATTTATTTAGGCTATATATTTATTTTTATATACTGTATTATTATTTTAAATATAGTGTAATTATTTATATATTTATTTAGGCTACAGTATATATTTATTTTTATAATTGTATATTTATTTGTATATTTATTTATATATTTATTTGTATATGTATTTATATATATTCATATATATTTATATGTTTATATATTTATATATATATTTACATATATATATATCTATTTCTATATTTATATATATATATTATTAAGTTCATATATTTTATATATATATATTTCTATATATATATATTTATACAAATATATTTATATATATAATATATATTTATTTATATAGTACTTCAGTATTACAGCATTAATATATTTATATATATATATTTATTTGTAATATTTATTTATATATATAATATATATATAAAAATATATTAAAAAATAAATGAACATATTAATAATATAAATATATAAATAAATATACAAATAAATATATATATGAACATATTAATAGGCCTATATATAAGTATATATATATACAAATAAACATACAATATATAAAAAAATTTAAATAATATAAATATATAAACATATAAATATATAAATATATATAAATACATATACAAATGTATATATATACATAAATATACTAATATACATATAAAATATATAAATAAATATATAAATAATTACAGTATATATAAAATAATAAAACAGTATATAAATATAAATAAATATATACATATACAAATAAGTATATAAAAATAAATATATAGGTAATAATATAATAAATATATGCATATATATAAATGAATATAGAATAATTATATATATAAATATACAA